>NC_056746.1:487365824-487452486 GCF_019279795.1 Protopterus annectens | reverse complement strand
AAAGACAAAATAACATCCTAAAATATCTGTTTCCCCCCCATAGGCTTTTACTTGATCTCACCATCTGAATTTGAACGCTTCTCATTGTCTGCCAGGAACTTTACAGAACCTCTCTGTATAGTGGAATGTGATCGAGTTTTGCGTGGTATTCCTTTCAGGTCAGTATCTGGAAATACTGTCACAGAATTACATTAAAATGCAGTACTTGCAGAACAGTTGGATAGGAACCACAGCCCTAACTTTCAGCGTATGCATTATATTAAAGTAATTGTATGGTGTATTTGATGCATGTCCCTTTTCAGTGATTCACACTGTAGGGCTGCTTTACGTATGTGTTACACGGATTCCTAGAGTATAATGTGCAATTCATGATACTTCAACTTGAGCTAAACATTTGTTAGGATAATTTTGCAATTTTTTTTCCCTCAGCTACATGCTATTGCTCGAGAGAGTTCCATGTCACAAGCGTGACCAACATTTTGTCAGATTGTGACTGTGAATGACGACTAAAAGTTTGCAGAGGAATTTGAAAATCTGTTTCCTGTTTTGGGGGCAAAGCTTCCCTATGACATTGTACTAGAACACTCACTCTGAGGTTGCAGAACCTTTGGGGGGGACTCCACTCTAGTGAATACCAATCAGGGAGATTTTTGGGGTTCAGCACTGTGGAACTGTCTGCTGTCCATAAGCTCTTGTGCATAATTCATCTTCAAAATATTTTGTCTTGCTGACCTGTTGCATTTAAGAAGGGGGAGGCACTGTGAGGTAGATGGAATTCATTGTGGCTCAGAAGGTAAAAACAGCTTTTACTTTGTCAGACTGCAAGTTTATGGTATGATATTCTGCTCGTTTAACTTCTGCATCTGGAATGATGGAAAATTTACATTTCTGTTGGAAGTTGTCATTTTGAAATGTGTTGCACAGGAGATCTGAATTGTTTTTGTGAAGCCTATTAAAACGTGAGACTGTCATGCTAAGCAAAAGGGTTGGAAGGTGGTTGCTGATGATACAAAGCTCTACGGTGTTGTTGATTTACACAAATGTGTAAAACAGCAAGAAGGGATGCGGGCTTTTTTTTTTTTTTTTTTAACACAGGGTGTTAAGGCAGATTTTGTCCGTCGTGCCTTGTGGTACTGAGTAGTACTATTTATAATGGTTCAGTTTAACATTGTATTTATCCTTAATATTTAGAGTAGTGCCTCCCCAAGCCAAACACCAGACACAACGAAGTGATGAAATAAAACTTTAAGACTTTATTAATGAAAGTTCAACGTTGAGCTTTCATTAATAGTCTTAAAGTTTTATTTCATCACTTTGTTGTGTCTGGTGTTTGGCTTGGGGAAGCAGCAGTCTCTACTTATCCACTTTTCTGCAGTTGGTTTTATTTGTTCGTGGTTTATCCTCCGTATTTGTTTGTGTGTATCATTATGCCTTTGGTACACCATGCAATGTGGCACAGCAACTATGTAAAATACTATCCCTGCTTGAAGTACTGCAACCTTTTTTTAATCAAAGTTTGTGTACCATCAAAGCCCACCATAAACTACTGACAGATCTGCCTGGAAGCAATAAAGGTCAGTCTTATTTGGCCTCAGTTTAGAGTAACATGAATATTACTTCATTAACTTCACTAAAAACTATTGCAGAAAAGGTCTTAACAATGGTAAGTAGTTCATGAGCAAAGTAATAAAATGTATCATACTGCATGATAAAACTGTGTTCCTAGGTAATATGCCCCTTCTTCTCGTGCAGCCCTTTAAAAATGGAGTTTGGCAAATGGCCCACACTGAGCAATGCATTATGGTACATAAACCAATCTAACAGTGCAGTAATGTGTCAAAAATGTATTCTTTGTGTCAGCTCTCCTTAAAAATGGTGCTTTGGTAGTAGTCTGTGTTTATCAGTGCATGGGGGAAGCATTTTGTTTGGTTTATGCTTTAGCTGTTTCCTCACATTTAACATCTGCTAATTTGAGTCTCACCTGTTTTGAGTGCTTTGTGATGGGTTGTAGTAAAAGATGAGTGGTTTGCTTACTCACCATTCTTTTGTTGTCACCCTAGTAAAACTCTGTAAGGCAGAAATATGTCATTGTAATGTTAAGTTTTATTAGCACATTTCAGTATTAAACCAAAATCATCTTCACGTCCAGTAAGTCATTGGTTTCAGTTAATGCTGCCAAACAGGTTCTTACATAAGCTGTCATTTTTATTTATTAACCAGGATACTCTGGGTATAGAATATGTTCAGTAGAGGCCTGGGGAAAAGGATCCCTTCTACAGTTGGTGTCCGGTGTAAGATACAGCCATAAACAACTTCTACAGAGCCTGTAGTTCTGCAAGTGATGCCATCATCATTCACATAAATTTGTAATCATTTTTTTTTTGTCATTGGCTCAGTAGGTAGATCAGTTGCCTTTATTGCTGGAAAGCTGCTTGGATTCATGTTCCACTACTGATGCTGTCGTGCATTATAAGGGGGTGCTACACTCCTGATGATCTGACCTTAAAATGAGGTGGTAGCTCAGGTGGCTATAAAGTAATCCATTGCTGTTTTAAGAGTAAAGAGAAACTTTCATTTAAAATGAGTACTTGTCACTTTAGCTCAGCTCCTAAAACACAGGGCTCTCATGCCATAAAATTATGTACTGTTCATCCCCCAATACTTTTTCCATTTGCCCAGTAAACTTAATGCCACCATGTTGTAAGGGCATTCTTTCCCGCTCTATTTCATTATACAGTAGTGTGTAGCATTTTTTATCTATATATTCCATGCAATGCACATAATTTCCTTTTGCAAACTGCTTAAGTATTTCAAGTTATGATGGAAGTCATATCTAATGAAGTCCTCATTAACTTCCTTTACTAAGACTAAATTAATTTTTCTTCCATATCTCCCCATGATACATTTACATTGCAGGAATGCACGTTCCCATTTTGTTCCCTGCTTTACATTTATTAAAATAACATTCTTTCACCTTACCTTTATTTTATTTGACCATTAATGGGAATCTTATTATAGCTCATCGTTTTTGGACTCCTTAATCATCCTTTGATTTCTTTTGTAGCACTCCTTTCTTCTAAGAAATATAGTCATACGATATTGACTCTTTTTTTATTTTTATAAATTTCTTCATCTATCTTTGTTTAGTCCTCATCCATCAACATGCACTCCTTATATTTTATTGTTCCTCTTATTTTCCTTGTCCAGTAATATTTGTACTTTTATCAGTATTTGAAATGTACTTCCTTTATCTTGTCTGCACTTTTCCAAATACTTCTCTTCAGTTAATTTGTTGAATCTTTAGCAGCATTTAAGCACATTGATATTGCCCTTCCTTGCTTCTGTGTGCACACATTCTCTTGTTATATATGCCCATTTCTGACAACAGTTTTCACCCAATGCAATTTTTTGCCAAGGGTACTTTCATTTAAACTCTTCTCTTCTGCTTCTGTTCTAGCTGAAACTGTGTTGCATTGCAGAAGCTTCGCATAAAGTCCTTTTCAGTTACTAAAGCCTTCACAGGTTCCTTTGATATACTATACATTGTATAACCTCTGTCTGTGTCTTCTGCTTTTGTCGTAACTTCTGCATTTAAGCCAGGTATTTCACATTGTTTTCTCATTACCTCACCCAATGGTCCTACATGTCCTTGGAAGTCTGTTTCTACTGGTTCTGAAAATAACTTGTTTGAGGAACTGTACTGGAAGGTTTGTCTTATGGGCTTTTATGATGGTGGACCAATGTATAGTGGATATAGCTATCTGAACCTCCCCAAGAACTGTGATTACTCTTACCTGTTTTACAGTCAAGTCCACCGGGAAAGCCCATAACACACTATAGGTCAAATCTCACTGGACGACATTGCAGTACCCTACTCCACTGGGTCTCTTTCTTGGGCCAGCTACAGCTGCACTTCTAGCTGCATATAAAAGAGAACATCTCACTACCTCATTGATCTTCCCCAGCTGGGGATTTGAAATTAGATTCTTTCTGGCAAAAGGATGTAGACAGCATCTGTGTTTGGCTCATTCATTATTAACCAATAATATGCGTTTGACTAGCTATTGGAGATACTTTCATAAAAGCAGTAGAACCTGATGAATCCAGTTTCCTCATCAGTCTTGGATGGCTTTGTGGCAGCTGTGTAGGCACAAGCCAAGATGGATGCTCTCAGGATGGTGCTGCAGACACATGAATGGTTGTGCTCATCATGGTTTCCTACCAAGTCCAACAGGCCTTGTTCTGGTTGAACCATTTCAGCAAATCCGTAAGGCGTCTCTCTGACCAAAAGAAAAGTCAAGAAGTTTTGTCTTCACTTTTACAAGATCAAGCAGCATGTGATTTGCCTTCCCACAGAAGGATATCCTAAGTGGAAGCAGGCCTTCAAAATCTGATCAGCTCTTTGACACCAGATAATTTCTCAGGCACTGCAGAATTGTTTTATTCTGCCCAACCAGAAAACTGCCAATCTTTCAATTTCAACATTTGTATGATCTTTGAAGCGTTCCTCTTCATCTTCTAGTAGTTCAGGAAGTGGCTTGGTGCACTTTGGCTTCCAGTACGCAGGCTTGAAATCGACCATGTAGTGTACCTGGGCGATTCAGCTGATGAAGGGATGTGCTCTGGAGTTTACTTATCCTGATGATTGACACCTGCAATATCCAACCACCAGTACATTGCTTTGACAGAGGTTTTTCCTGATTTTTAGGAAATTAGAAGGCGGAAGAAAGTTCAGGAAGTGGCTTGGTGCACTTTGGCCTCCAGTACACAGGCTTGAAATCTACCATCTCGTGTACCTGGGTGATTCAACTGATGAGGGGATGTGCTCTGAAGTTTACTTATCCTGATGATTGACCCCTGCAATATCCAACCACCAGTACCTTGCTTTGACAGAGGTTTTTCCAGATTTTTAGGAAATTATGGCATTTCCTCCCCATATCTAGCCTCCATCTCGTGAGCAGATGCCACTTCAAATACTGTAATTTCATTCCTTGCTTCTTATGTTGTAGCAAGTGTTCTGGATCTGTGCCATGGATGTGAAAGATGGCGATCTTCACATTCTTGTGTTCAGCTCATGGGCACTTCCACTTCTTGGTCCTTTGTCACTGCTTTCAGTTTGAGACTTTGCCCACCGAGTTGATGTCTGTATTTCTCATCTTCAGTGTCTTACCCAAGTGGCTGTTAACCACTGTGGTGTGGGGCTGTCTTCCTATACCTATACCGTTGGCCCTTCAGAACTGCTCCTAGACCGGAAAACGGCTTACTAGTTTTTTTTTAATCTTTGGATAACTTTCAATCTCTAGTCCCAGCTTCAACAAACCTTTTGTTTGACTTTTCTGGGTCTCCTTTTGGACACCACTTAGTGTGATTGATTTTTCCTTACAGCTTTATAACAGCCTTAGCTCTGAGCTCAGTTTCTTTGCATCCTATATCTGGTGTATGCAGCAATTTTAGCAGTTCCTTATGCTTGCCTCTATATGAAAAAAGACTTGCTTATCTTGTCAGCCTATTCCAGATCATCCCAATTCTAGACCATGTTTGTAGGGAGCAGCACTTGTGTCAAAAATTGGTCTTCATTTGCTGGTGTGCACACGGTCTTCTGATACAGTCATAATCCAGTCTGTAGACTCACCTCTGCATAGCTGGGGCATGTCAGTTATGCAGAATGTTACTTGTTCACAGTACCTGAACTGTCTTAAATGCCACTCTTCTAGAATGCCTGGCAGTGTGTGAATTATCCCACTTTTAGCATCACCTTCAAGATAACTCCTGTGTTGCCCATCTGTATTACAATTATCATTTGTTACCATTTCTAGAGTACAAAATCTTTCCCACTTGTGTGCGGAACTCTCTCCCTTAGGTTGTGGATCACTCCGCTAAACACATTTCTTTTGGCCCAGTGTATAACAGAAATGTTTTAATGGACTTAAGCAGGACCTGTAACCAGAATTGTGAAGGGATTCTTTATCCTAAAAGACTGCACCATCTTTTCAATGTTATGATGGCCAGATTTTGACACTTCCCTCCAAGACCAGTTCAGAACTTCTGTTAGTTACACTGTCTAAAGCTCAGTCCTGAAGCACATTAATACATATGCTTTGTACTAGTCACAGAGCAAGAAGTTTCTTTGCTTTCCTCGCCTTAACTCTGATTCAGCAAGTTTTGTTTAAATATTTATCTACTCATTGAAAATGATAGCACCTCTGGTAACAGTTGTCATTTGTTTTCCCCATAGCCACTTCCTGGGATTCCATGAGATTTTGAAATATCAGCAGACCTTATGGATCTCTGCTTCATTTTCATAACTTGATCCTCACAGCTCAGCAATTTCTAGGTTCACAGTTTTGGATGAGACTTCTGGTGGTGGTTTTGCAGCATAGAAAGATTCTAGAATGCTATCAGATCAAAATGGTTCAGTACTCTTTCCTCACAGCCATTGTTGAGTATTTCATAGATTAATCAAATTCATGCTTCTGGTACTTGCTTGTTCATAGGGTCATAGTTAACTAGGCATTTGTCTCAGAAGGCCATCAAGAAACTACCCTAATTGCTATAGTGTACGGTCTGGTTAAGTGACTTGATCCAATTTGCACAATAGGCAGATGGTGGCTGAGTGACTCAGTAATGTAGTACAGGAAGCTGCTTAACTGCCCTTGCCCCTAATTTTCTTCAGTAACTGCCAAAATAAAGGTGCGTGGCACTAGTTGTATATTTTGGGCAGTGTTCTGTCCTCCATAACCTTGTGTCATGTCTGCCTTCCATAACTGCTGATAGTTATCCCATGGTGTAATTGTTAGTTGAAGGAACCTTTTTTATTTTGCATTTCTTTGCTGGGTTTATCAGACTGGGCTTAGTCAGAAAACCCTTTTCAGTAGAGGCATGTGGAGAAAAGCACCAACATGTTACAAACATTAAGAACCACTCTCAAATCACACAAGGTGATTTTGTTACAAAGTAAATAGTAAAAAATCACCACAACATTCAGCACTCAGAGGAACTAGATTTAATACCAAACTACTAAAATCAAGACTTAGCACTTTCGCCCAAAAATATACAGAGCATCTTCAGAGTCACTGTAGTACTGAAATCAGTACCCTTATACAAGTTAGTAAAATCACATGACTAACGTAATTCAAGGATAATTAACCAACCACAGCTTGATTTAAAAAAATCTAATCCTATTGCAATAACATTACGGTAAAGTAAAAATAAAATATAAAAACAGAAATTATTCAAGTTTCGTCAAGACAGCTCATAAAATGCAACCAAAACATTAAGTCTGAGTTGCCACATAGTTTCTCTGAACTCTAGCAATGTTTTACAGTCACCTCCCCCATCATTTCTGCTTACCTTATCAATCACAAAAAATAGACATTTTTTAAAATTAGTACATACCACACTGACAAAATATGGCATTAGTTATTTTCTTGTTCCTAGTGTTCGTGTTCAGCCATTTTTCCCCTTAATTTACGTGTGGTCTTCCCTACATAAAATGCTGGATAACTCACACACAGGGCAATGTAAACCACCATACTTGTATTGCACATACATTGCCCAGTACACTGAATTGTTCTTTTGTAACCATCAATGGCCACATATGGGCCCTCATTTATGAATATACAGAAGTTACACATGTAGCTTTTGCCCATGTTGGATTTGTAAGTTGCCAGCTCCTTGTACTTTTGCCTTTCAAACGTTTCCTTTAAATTAGTACCTTTGCTGTAAACTACCTGAGGTCTTTTCCTAAAATACTTTTTAATTCACTTGTTAAAGTCAAGTCCCGACAATTACTGATGACAGTTCTTAATGAAGTCACCTCCTGATTAAGTGGCAAAACCATTACTTTGTTCTGAAACACTGAACAAGCATAATACTGTCCCTTTGTCCATCAGTAATATTGATGTATACCTAGTAAAACGTTTCTTTCTTCGTTCCTAATTCTTCTCAAAAGTCTCAATGGATAACCCCGGTCTTAAATAGGCCAATTAAATAGGGCATCTCAACATCAAACTTTTGATCACCACTCACCAGCCTAGAAAGGTGGACCCATTTGCCCTTTCACTACACTCCTCTTTTGATGAGGAGGGTGGCGACTGTCAAAATGTAGTAACATGTTAGAAAAAGTTTTCTTCCTAAAAATACCAGAACATAAATTTTTGGTGAGCGAATGCTTGTAAAGCAGAATATCCAAAAATTCTATATCTCGGGCATGGAATCTGTAAGTACATTTCAGAAAAGAGGTAGTATTGTTAAGATAGTTGACAAGTTTGTGTATTCTGTCCATGCTTCCCCACAAAAGTATTAAAATATCATCCAGGAAACATACCCAGAAAATCATGTCACTCATGAATGGTGCGTCAGAAACAAACTTCTTTTCCCATTCTGCAAGGACCAGATTTCCATAGAGGGGGGCACATTTTGCCCCCATAGCTACCCCTGATGTCTGCTTAAAATATTCACCTTCAAAAAAAAGTTGTTCAAAATTATTTCCATTATTTCTAGTATCAAATTTCTGTTGACACTATGCAGTCCATCATTACAAAGACTTTTAATAAAAAAAAAAATCCAGTCCAACATCATGTGGGATGACTGTAAATAAATTGACTACATCAAATTGACTACATCAGTTGTAGCAAAGATGTAGCCATCTTCTTTAGGTGTGTCCCTCAATACTTCCAAACAATGCCAGTAGTCTCTTAGAATATGTGGATTACTATTGAGGTTTTTCTTACAGTAAACATCAGTATAAGCTGCTAATGGAATTCCTAGCTGCCATTATAGGTCTAAATGGTGGATTGACATCTTTGTGGATTTTAGGAATTCCAAAAATTATTACTGGTGCTTCAACACTTAAACTCTGTGAGGTGAATTACATCCTGACAAAAAGAATTGTACAGCCTCCAATCTATTTTTACATAGGCCCTATTGATTTCATTAATAGGGACTATTGTATATGCCCTCATCATTCAACAGTTCAAACATTTAAAAAAAAAATCACATTGTGACATCACTACTCCCCCCCCCCCACCCTATCGGGTTTCATGACACTGAAATCTTTAGAGTCAGATTACATTTTTAAACATGTTCTTTCTTAGGCAGATAAATTGTCCAAAAATTATTGGACTTAGAGCTTTCTGCAATTCACCATCACAAATTTGTTCAAATGCACTGATAGAATTATGGGGAGGCATAAATGTACTTTTTTTTTTCTAAGAACCACATTGTCTTCATGAATTAAATTGATTTTGTCAGAAAAAAATAGACCAGTTGAGCTGGCTTGTATATAACTTCAAATTAATCAAAACTCAAGCTATATCTGATTTAAAATTCAGTACATAAGAAATTATTTTTTTCAATAAACGAAAATGTCCATCACTAATATCCATTTCAGTAAAATTTTAAATAGAAAAACCGTCTTGATTTAAGTGTTTCAAAGTCACAGGTTCAGGGCAGTCAACAATACTTAAATTATTAATCAACGCCTGCTCACATGTCGATTCCCCACATAAAAATTCCTTCTCCCTGCCTTGGGTGGAGCATTCCATTGTTTGTAATTCAGATGTGTCCCCTGTCTCAATGCCTCAGTAGGGTTTAGTGCTCTAAAAAATACCGGTTTTTGTTTTCATTTTCATTATCGCATACTGGTCCCCCTTGGATATTCTGAGTGGAACCACTTGCCCTAGAACTCAAACCAGTGTCATGTTCAAGCATTACCCATTCTGTAACCTTGGGGGCAGAGTAGGCCCGTTTATTATAATCATCCATGTCCTTAGGAATTCCAAAACTGAACCTTTAGCAGCTTATATTGATTACTGTAAGAAAGCCCTTAATAGTAATTTAGAAATAATTTTATAATTAATAATGGTATTGAGGGACACACCTAAAGAAGATGACTACATCTTTGTTACAATTGATGTAGTCAATTTATTTAGTCATCCCACATGATGGACTGGATTTTTTTAGTGAAAGTCTTTGTAATGATGGACTGCATAGTGTCAAGAGAAATTTGATACTAGAAATGATGGAAATAATTTTGAGCAACAACTTTTTTTTTTTGAAGGTGAATATTTTAAGCAGATATCAGGGATAGCTATGGGGGTAAAATGTGCTCCCATCTATGCAAATCTGGTCCTTGCAGAATGGGAAAAAGAGGTTTGTTTTTGATTCACCATTCATGTGTGACATGATTTTGTGAATACGTTTCCTGGATGATATTTTAATACTTTGATGGGGAAGCATGGACAAGAATGCACAAACTTGTCAACCATCTTAACAATACCACCTATTTTCTGAAATTTCCTTACACATTCCATGCCCAAGAGATAGGATTTTTGGATATACAAGCATTCGCTCACCAAAAATTTACGTTCTGGTATTTTTAGGAAGACTACACGTTACTGCATTTTGACAGTTGCCACCCTCCTCATCAAAAGAGGAGTGTAGTGAAAGGGAAAATGGTCTGCCTTTCTAGGCTGGTGGGTGATGATCAAAAGATGTATTTTGAGATGTCCTATTTAAGGACCGGGGTTATCCATTGAGGCTTTTGACAATAATTAGGAGCGACGTAAGAAAGAAAGTTTTACTAGTTATACACCAATATTATTGATGGACAAAGGGACAGTATTATGTCTTGTTCAGTCTGGGTTTCAGAACAAAGTAATGGTGTTGCCATTTAATCATGAGGCGACTTTATTAAGAACTGTGATCAATAATTGTTGGGACTTGACATTAACAAGTGAATTAAAAAGTATTTTAGATGAAAGACCTCAAGTAGTTTACAGCAGAGGTACTAACTTAAAGAAAAGGTTTGAAAGACATAGGGGCAAGCAGCTGGCAACTTACAAATCCAATATGGGAAAATGCTACGTGTAACTTCTGTAGATTCATAAACGAGGGCCTATATGTGGCTATTGGTGGTTACAAAAGAACAATTCAGTGTCCTGTGCGATGTAGCTGCAATACAATTATGGTGGTTTACATTGCCCTATGTGTGAGCTGTCCACCATTTTATTTAGGGAAGACCACACGTAAATTAAGGGAAAGAATGGCAGAACACTTGAGGGACTTTAGGAAGAAGAAAACTAATGCCCTATTTTGTCACAGTTTGGTATGTACTAATTTAAAAAAAAATTCTATTTTCTGAAATTGATAGGGTGAGGAACAATGATGGGGGGAGGTGATTGTACAATGTGGCAACTCGGACTTAATGCCACAGTTTCTCCAGGTATAAATGATTATTGCTTGATAACTAGTGTACTGAAACTTAGAGCTCAGCAAGCTTCAACATCATTACATCTACTATTAATTTAATATATTTATGGTTGAACAATTTATACATTTTTTTTTTTTGTTGCCTTTTGAGCTGTCTTGACAAAAATTGAATAATTTCTGTTTTTATATTTTATTTTTATTTTATTTTTTTACTTTAATGTAATGTTATTGCAATAGGATTAGATTTTTTTTTACAAAAGCTGCAGTTTATCCTCGAATTGCGTTAGTCATGTGATTTTATTAACTTGTATAAGGGTACTGATTTTGGTACTACAGTGACTGAAGATGCTCTGTATATTTTTCGGCAAAAGCGCTAAGTCTAGATTTTAGTTAAATCTGGTTCCGCTGAGTGATGAATTTTTTTACTCTTTGTTACAAACATATTTAAATAGATATTCAATAAAAAGCATTAAATATACATTAACAGTTATAGATAATTTGCTCCAACCTAGTGCAAATAAATACCAACCCCAGGACCCTTAGAACATCTGATAAATTTAGGGTTACAAAGTCCCATAATTACTTTGGGGACACTCTCTCTTCTCCTTCAAAGTAGCCAAACAGTGAAACCTATTGCCCCAGAACATTTAAAAAAACAGATTGTCATAGCTTCATAAAACTCCTAAAGGAATACCATACTCAGCAATGGCTATGCTCCTATAATACTTCTGGCTAGTTTTGCATGCCTTCGATCAAATGTTTTCTATTCTGCTATCTTCTTGTCTGTCTTCTACCAAATGAAAATACCACAATGGTTTTAGTTATATATCTAATGAGTTTCATACTACTGTCTGTAGTAAGGCTTAATTGTAATGTATTCTGTTTTGCATTCCCCTTTTTGTAAATTGTGATTGTTGGCAACTGTCAAACGTTTTGTATTTTGTTTGTAAATCTTTAAAAAATGTTTGTAATCTTTTTGTACTATTGTTATGAAGCTTATCTCCCCGGGTCCCTGCTGAAAACGGGCTACTTGCCCAGCTGGAGTCTACCAGGGTAACAAATGTTAAATAAAATAAATATTCCTAGTCAGTCCACTTAAAATGAATACTGATATTAAAGTATCACAAGAGGGAATTTATTATGTGGCATTTAGCATGAATCAAACTGAGCCTGTGGAAAAGAATTGCTGACAGATTAAAAGAACAAATGTGTTTGGGAGGAAACATTTAAAATGGCTAGTCTGCATGGTACTTTGGTGCTGAAGGCCTGCGTAATGGATAGAAAGTACTAAATTCATTAAACATCAGCTGGTAAAAAGTATTACACTAGAATGATGTACATTTTTAAATGACTTTTAAAAAAGTAATTTGTATAATGTGTTACTTTATAGAATTAATATTTATTGTGGTGTTTTGGAGATGTGTGCATAAGGGGAAGTGTTCATATTAGTGCTGCCTAAATGAAAGACAGTTAAGATGGTATGCTTTTGGTGTACAATGTGGGCAGTCTTGTTTCCCCCCATCTTGACAAAGCTACAAGGTGAAACTGATTTGGTGATAGAGTTGTAATGTCTTCAGTGTGCAAGTCCATGTTTACAGCACTGTTACTTTCTGAGAATTCATATGCAGTAAAGTCACAGCACTTTCCTATTGTAACTGAATGTAGAGGCAAAAAACCTGAAATTGTGCAGTCCAGGTGATATCATATTATAGAAAAGTGCATTGTGTACTGGAGAAATGGTATCATGGCCACAAAAAAATAAATGTCAGCACCCCACCCCCTCCAACCAAAGTCCATTTTATTTTACTACAAATTCTTCAATTTCCTAGAGTGAAACAGAATAGTTAGTATTGCACAAAGGATCACAGTATGATTAAAAGTTTTTTTTTTTTTTTTTCAAATTCTTAATTTAGGGAACAAACTGAATCCTGACTGTTTAGTCACATGTGATAAGCCTTGAGCAGCCAAGTTATCTAGTTTGCTGTGACTGTGTACGGGAAGTCGAGTCTGTTTCACTTCATACTTGTATTATTATCTGTAGCTTTATAAAAAGTTCCTTTTGAACATGAAGTTCTCTCTTCATAAAATTCATAAAATCCAGTGGCAGCTGGTGACTTCAAATCAAAGGGGGGCTGCAGGAGACAGCTGAATTGGTGGGGTCAATGGGAATGGGTGTGAGCAACTAGAAAGGGGAGGAGCTATGCTCTAAACCACAAAAACTTTAATTAAATACGCTGCCCTGGGTGCCAAACCATCATTATGAGAGTCCAATCAAGAAAAAATGAAGTGTAGAAGAAAAAAAATATTTCAATCCATTGGCTGTATGACAGCTTACTTAATATCTAGATGGAAACAAAAAGGATGTGAGGCATGAAAAAATAAATTACTTTTTAAATACATTACTAGAATGCCAGTCAAAATCAAGTGCAAGAAAAACAAGCAGCACTTAACTCAAATCACTTCTCCTTGCACTCCAGTTCTAATTATAATTTATATTCAGCTTTATTAAAGTACCAAGTAACATGCTGAAAGTAGCAATCTCTGTGATGCCCCCACTTGTAAAAATGTTTCTTATCCAAAAAAGACCTGCTGCCTGACAACAACTATCTACTTGTTTCATGGGGAAAACATGATCAAAGTAAAAAATGAAAAGCAAACAAGAAACAAGCTCAACATATATTGCTTAAAGGATTACTGCACAGGATATGGACCACACATGATAGATTGGCATTCTGTTTAGTTTGCAGGTAAAACCTGTAATGAGCTTAACATAATGTAATCCTGTCCTTTATTACAAATACTGTCATATGCATTTCAATACCCAAGGCTTATACATTATCTAGTTATGTAAGTATTCTCTGCATGGCAACAACAGAAAGGCTTTCAATGTTGGCAATACTGCTTATTAAAACTTACTTGCATCTTACAATATCAGACAAGCTTACCTGATGGTCATTAAAGCACTGCTACTTAAACACAGAGCAAAAGGCACTTTCTGAATAATAATAAGCATAAATCAGCAGTATAAAAATGACAGAAACCAGAACATTCTGCAAAATCAATGACAGATGAAAAGCCACTGTAGTACTTGTGTTTACCTTGGATGGGGGGGGGGGGAATAGTCTGCACATTTACACTGCA
The DNA here is from genome assembly GCF_019279795.1 of Protopterus annectens. Classification (NCBI taxonomy): domain Eukaryota; kingdom Metazoa; phylum Chordata; order Ceratodontiformes; family Protopteridae; genus Protopterus; species Protopterus annectens. The sequence goes on along the minus strand of NC_056746.1, from coordinate 487,438,134 downwards.
TAACTGCTCCTTGCCTTGCTTGGACACATCCAGAGTCACTAAATGGGGGAGTGGGGTGCAACAAGTTTGTCACAATTTGAAATGTCTCTGGCTGACTGCGATGGCCCTGACACATTTGTCATACCTCTCAACCTCAGAGCATGAAATCTGGACAAAGCCATACATAGAAGTGGGACAAAGGCCCAAAAATAAGGACAATTTTTAAATATTGCTCTTATAAACTTAGAAAGATAATAGAATAGTAGGTCTTGCATTAGTATGAATTTTCTGAAAGGTACGAAATCTGAAACTCAAATGTCTTTCATTATTTTCTAACTTCAGTCTTTAATGATTTGCCACTAATTTGCCAAAAAAACAATTTTATGAAAAATGGACCAAAAATGTGATGCAAAAATATGAGCCGCACAATACAGCTGGGAACCTGTCAAAGAAGGGACACTTTTTAATATTAGTGCAGCTGACAAAATAAAAGAATCTGCACGCATTTCTGAAATAATAGTAATCTATAACTGATTATTACAGTTATTTATCAGTTGTAAACCCTCCATGTTTTCTTCCAAAATTGCCATTTTGCAGAGGGAATATTAGGGGAAGAGCAACATTTTGAGCCAAAATCGGGGACAGTTGAGAGGTTTGGATATGCCTAATTCTATAAAGCAATTTTATTTGCACGTACACCTCAACCTGTTAATGCAGGAAATCTGGACAAGGCCAAATATATTGGGGGAACATACAAACACTGCTAAAAATTGCTCTTGCATAAACTTAAGACAGTTTATAGAATAACAGGTCTTGGCTTTAGCATGCATTTTTCTGAAGGTTATGACGTAAAATTCAATGTCTGTCATTTAGTGACTTCATTCCTAAATGATTTTCCAGAAAACCACACATTTTATGAGGAACAAACCAAAAATAAGAAGCAAATATCTATTCATTCTGCAAAAATATGGACTGCTGAGAGGTATAGTTCAACCGGGGCTGTCTGAGTTTGCTGCCCTTCCCCTCTCAAAATCATGGTCGATTGGAGCCTCCCCCCTGCAACCATTCCAATGTCCCATTTTGGTTATTTTGCCCCATTTACCATAAGCACTGTAATGTGCATACTGCTTTACTTCTGCGATGATTTGGATTTCATTTGAAAGTTTTATTTTGCATTTTTACAGCACAAACCCCAGTAGATATCTGCTAAACAAAGCAATGCAGCCTCACAATGAAAACAGACTTAGCATTAAAACTTCTCTGCCCTTGAAACTCACATGCATTGAAGCCCATATTCAAAGAAAATACATTTTGCCAGTGTCAGATAAAGATTAACTTTGGGCTGTTTTCAAAGCATACGCCCCTTTTGGGCTGTTTTCAAATCATAGAACCCTTGAACACGAAACATACACATGCTCTTTGATACACCTTCCCGATTGTATTAAATTGTATTCCTTCTACAATACAGTACAGTTAGAGGGCATTTTAAATTTATTGTTTTGAACATTTTTCCAGTAAACAATGAAACAAAATGCATGCACCAATGACAAAGCTACCCAATTCAGAACATTTCCATCATAAAAGTCTACTCAACCTTCTACAGTCAACCAGTATCGGTAAATATGCACAATCTGTGAAGTAGTAAAAGTCGTCTAAATAATTCCACATTAAAGAAATCTGTAACAATGAAGAGGTTGCTGCTAGCAAACAACTTTATATGTCGTTTATTCATCTACAAATAGTGCCTGTTGCCCTTGAGGAATAAATTGCCTCTGTTGCATGCATAAAAAAAAAATGATAAGCTAGTAATATCGCAATAGGGACTGTATGGCAAACTGATAACAGGTTCATAGTTACTACTATAGGTATCTTCACCAAAAAGGACTGCCGCATCCACCCCCTTTACAACACAGTACAGTATCAGCAATGCATTTATCTACTGTGGGAGTAGAACCCAGAGCCTTCTGCATCAAAAGCAAGTACACTACCTGTTGTGCTGTTAACAATGCAAGCAGACTCAGAATAAGTAGCACTAAAGTTTTGTTCCCCTGCAGCTCTCTGTTCCTTGTAAAATCTATTCGACACGCAGTTGTATCTCTGAACTTTGCAGCACAAGAAATCTGGAAAAAGCCGAAATTTATTGGGGGGGGGGGGGACAAAAGCCCAAAAAACAGGGACACATTTTAAACATTGATTGTATAATGTTGGAAAGTTGCTAGAATAAAATGCTGTGTTACCACCATACATTTCACTGCCACGTCTTTAACCCAGGGGACCCTGTGCAAAACAGTCAGAGAAACATACTACTATGCCAAATCAGCTGTTTTGTGAAAGAGAGGAAGACAAACTTAAATGGCTACCATTTAGTGAATTCATTTCTCACCATAGCTGTCAATCTCTTGGCACAAAACACCTGAACAGAGCCAATAATGGGGGAATACAGCCCCCAAACATATTCAGTGAATTCAGTCCTCACCATAGCTCTCAACCTCTTAGCAAAAAAACATGTGGACAAAGCCAGTAATGGGGGGGGGGGGGATACAGCCCCCAAAAATTCAGTGAATTCAGTTCTCACCATAGGTGGCTCTCAACCTTAGCACAAAATACCTGGACGAAGCCAATACAGTCCCAAAAATAGGGACAAATTTCAAATATCCATGTTATAAACTTAGACAACTGCTAGAATAAACAGTTTTGTGTTGCCATGTACTTTCTGAAGAGTATGAAGTCTGAAATTCAAATGCCTGTTGTTTTTAAACATTTAACCAGGAAACTAGTCTGACTTGGAACAAAAGACAATTTTCAGCAGAACAGGGAGAAAATCCAGACACATCTTTGTAAGATGGGAGGACATGCAGACGCCACACAGAAGGCACCCCAGCCAAGAATCAAACCAGAGAACCTGTAGCTGTCAGGCAGCAATGCTACCAGTGCACAACTTCACTACAGACTTTGCAAGGAAAAATGTACATACAGAAACCACAGATTTTATAATTAACAGAACAAATATGAGGCAAAAATCTGCAAAATTTTTTTAGAAATGGTGGTGGATAGGGAATTCAGGTCCTTGCCACCTGCATCCCAGGGTACAGGGTTCAAGCCTGAGTATCTCTACCCACAACCATTTGTTGTCTAGCCACCAGTATATAGCAACTGGGGCGTTTTTTACACACACACACACACACACACACACACACACACCCTTTGTCCAACAGTATAATCCACATACGAACGAAGCCTGCGCAGCAGTGAAATCACCGCGAGAGCTCACCTCTCAGTCCTCATTGGTTCTGCCTGCAGCTGAAGCAGTCTGGAGCTCCTCTGTTCTGTGCTGTTGTCACTGCACAGAATCCTGGGTATCTCACAGCAAAGATTGCTGGGTATCTCCTTGTCTGTATCCGGACTGCTGATAAAGGCAGTCCGAGTTCCCCAGTGTGTTCGCGCACTTGTTTTCTTGTTTCACAGATTTTTCTTTTGTTTTTTCTAGGTGGGAGGGCTGCAGTCCTATAGCACGAGCTGCCCCTGGTAAAATCTGACCCCCCCCCCACATCGTCTGAAAATAGAGCAGCAGCAAAATTTGTTTTGTGAATTAGGTTTGCAGTATTAAAATTCTTAGTAGTAGTGAGCCTTTCAGAACATGAGTCATGCTTTACTCTCCATTTTTGGCTTCTTTCCTATGTCTGATGGGCTGGGTATGTAGTCTGTGATGCTGCGTTAACTGTCTCCAGCCCTGTTAGTTTAGATTTTGGTGATAGCTGTGATATTCTGTGCATCTTTCACTACTGGAGTTTCATTGACTGGATGATTGTGGTAATGGTATTTAGGCAGAGCTGTAATGTTATAAAGCCCAGTTTGTTTAAATAGTGGCTTGGGCACCTAACAGTACTGGACAGGTGGATGGGCATGCCCTTCCAGAAGGTGAGAGCAGACTAGAGCAGGACAATGTGTTGCCACAGTCCCTTGAATGGGGGGGGGGGGTAATATTGCAGTCGGTATCCCGAGGGTGGGCTTACTGTTTACCAAGCCACCACTTGGTGGTAGCCTTCATTACAGAAGGCAGTGCAAGTCATTGAGATGGTGCAGAGAGTCTGTCCACCACCCAGGGATGGCATTAGCGACTTAAAACAAATGCTCTCATTGATGGGATGCCAGTGAGAGCAAACTGCCTGTCTGCCCTTCTGGATGGCTGCTGCATAGTGGACCTGAGGACAACCCACATCTAGAGAATGAATGAGCTCAAGCTTAGTGAGGGGAGGATTGATGGTTAGCAGCCAGATTGGTGGGAGGGGGGGGCACCTAGAAAAAATTTATATAATTGACATTTTTACTGTATAGAGTGCTGCAGATTAAATTCATTGGTAAGTACTAAGCAAATGGTCTATACGCTAAAAAACGCTTTGCCAATAAAACTGCATTCAACAGTTCCTTCCAACCTAGATGAGGATAAGACGTGATAGACTGGAGCAGAATTTGAGGCTGCCCATCCAAATGTATTTGTTTGCCTTGAGGGTGGTAAGAATGGTGCTTTGCTTGATATGTAGTGGAAGTCTGTTCTGGAGGTGGAGGGATACTTTGGGATATGAATCTGTCAGATCTCTGCATCTTATCAGTTGATGACCATGTAGGGCCTTTTAACGTAGTAGTTAAGGAATCTTATTCTTCAATGGAATAGGAAATCAAGGAGGCTTGGACCTTTTATGGCTTGAAAGGCTAGACAGAGGTCAACCACAGAGAAGCTTAGCAGACATTTCCCTATGTTTGCTCTTTAATACTCTGTCTGGGTAACTGAGGGTTTTGAAGTCATTGATTTTTGTGGGTAACTGAGGGTTTTGAAGTCATTGTTTTCTTTAGGCAAGAATGTCTCTGGTCTCTCGAGTTGATTTTTCCCCAGAGGTGTAGTTGCCCACTACCTTGGCAAATCATTGGGTCATAGGTGACTGATGTCCATGTTTGTATGCAAGGGCACCCGGAGGCAGGTGCAAGGGAGTGCACATGCACCCCCTGAAACTAGCTGGCTGGTAGAGTAATTTTTTTTTAAAGGGAGTTGTTCTTTAAAAATGCCCTTTGCATCCAGTTGCACAGACAGAACATGTTTGCAACCTATTTTCGTCTTCTCAGTCTGTGCTACCAATGGTTTGCGTCTTAATCTTCCATGCCTGCATGGAATTTGAATTCCAGAAGATGTTTGGACTGTGGATGAATGTACTAGTGAGAGGTAGGGTGGGTGTGTGTGTACATGTGCGCGCGCTTTTAAGTGTTTAAGAGGTGTGTTATGTAAAAATGGGTAGGTAGGGGTGTGTATGCATGTATGCAAGAAGTAGGTAGGTGAAGTTAGGTGTGTGTATACAAGTAAGGGGGAGGTAGGAGTGTGAGTAAGGGGGGGGGTTCATACCTCACAATTATCCAGATTTTTGCCTCATATTTTTGGTTTTTCTCATAAAATTATGTTTTTTTGGCAATCATTGAGGGCTGAAGTCAGAAAATAATGGCAGACATTTGAACTTTAGTCATCATATCATTCAAAAAAATGTGTACTAATGCAAAACTTGTTCTATCCACTTTCTAAGGAGGTAGGGGATGTATGTGTCTTCATACCTCTCGACTGTACAGGTTTTCACAGTATGCCCAGATTTTTGCATTATATTTTTGGTCTGTTCCTCATAATTCTGTTTTTGACAAATCACTGGGATGAGCTAAGGATGAAAGTTACTAAGTAATGACATGCATTTGAGTTTCAGACTTCATAGCCTTCAGAAAATACACTCTAACACAAATCCTGTTCTAACAACTTTGTAAATGTGTCCCTACTTTGGGACCTGGGTGTGTCTGTGTATGTATAAGAGGGAGGTAGCATACCCCTCAGCTGTACAGGTTTTTGCAGAATGTCCAGATTTTTGCCCCATATTCCTCCTAAAAAAGATTGAAGTTGCTAAATAATGACATATGTTTGAGTTTTAGACATATCCTTTAGAAACATGCATACTAACACAAATCCTGTTCTAGCACTCGTCTAAGTTCATGAGAGAACTTTATAATCTGTCCCTATTTATTTTAGGCTTTGTACAGATTTCTTGCACTAAGAGGTTGAGGTGTGTTTGTGTGCGAGTTTAATGCCCTAGTTAGAGTTAGCAGGTGGAATGTATTTTCAAGTGCATTTTCAAGGAATTGTGAGCTTCAAGGGAAGAGAAGTGTTAAACTGATCATGCTAAGTCTGCTTAAAATGTGCAACTGTTTTGTTCAGCAAATGGTATCACTATTGTCATATAAAATTTTAAAGCAGTGTTAGCACAGCAGGTAGCATACTTGGATCTTGATGCAGAGGGGGCTATAGGTTCTACTCCCACAGCATGTAGATTTATATTTTAAGGGGGGGTGGTACAGACCTGAGTATGTCCTCCTTTGAATGAGATACGAGATACCTAGTAACTATGAACCTGTTTTTCAGCTTGCCGCCCATTCCCTATTGCAGTATAGCAGTTTACCATTTTTAATGTGTCTTCCTATATTGATGTACGAGTTTAGGTGAGAGGTACATCTTTAGAGATCCGCTGTACATCATATGTAATTATATGGTTATATATAAGTATGCTGGCAATTAAATCGACCTCTGCCAAGTAATTATTTCATCCTATTTGATTTCATTTTATTTTATTTCATCATTCATATTATTCAGTTTTATAAACATATTTTTTCAATTACAGTATAGGATTATTAAGAACAATCATCATCAGTTATTTTGATGAGATTATGATGTATGTTCTATATTGTACAATCGGATGATTGTTGTATTTTTACACTTTGTTTATTGTGGTAGAATTTGTTCTTGTAATACCACTTTAAAATTTTAAAAGGGCCGATTTTGGCGCCAAAACGTTTTTAAATAACTGATAGATTTCTTTGGTAAGACATTCTGATGAAGTCCACCATAGTGTGGATGAAAGTGCTAAATGTCTATTTTATTGTTTTATTAATGGTCTATTAAAGTACGTTTTTAACGGCTGCATGAGCATTCATTAATTGTGCATCCTGACATGGTTCCAGCTGTTACTTTTATTAATTCGAGTGTTTGTGCTATAAAATTTGTAAATTAAATCCAAGTATCTGTAATCATTGTAGAAGCAAAGCATAAAACAGAATGCACACTGAGAATTTTGAACAGAGTTTATGGCAACTAGGGAGAAACAGCCAAGTAATAGCACACTGGAATGGTTGCGTGGGGAGGGGGCTGATTGGCAGGGCTCTGGGTTTACACCCCCCAGAAAAAAACCTGCTGGCTCCCCTGTTTGCATCCAGAGGAACAAATGTTCTGATTAGACCCCTGAACAGGAACAAATGAGCCAAAGGGCCATAACTCTCAACCTTCCATCTCCAAAATGTGAAACACTGCATCTATCTCATAATATGGAACAGATGCACAAAATGTGGAACACTTACAAATAGCCTATTAGCAACTTCCACTAGGAAGTTCACAGTTTGGTTGAAATGTGTTAACTTATGCTTATAAAAAGTTCCTTTGATGAATTAATATGAGTCAGTATTTGCCACGGATATCAGTTAAAAAAAAAAAAAAATCATAGCAATGAATGTGTGGCAGATTCTTTCACTGTGGAATAGTGGAGAACATGTACTTTTAAAGACTAAGTGAGGAATGCTGCTCCTACTGAGACGCACTTGAGAGGGATGCCTAGCTTGTCGACCCTAGGGAATGTGTGAGTTAATAGAGCACTGGTAAGGGAGTCACTGGACATCTCCCAGGGAGGAATTTAAAAAAAACTGCAGACGTGGAAGAAATAGTAGTAGTGCAGCGATTGTATGTTCTGCCAGTTAGCGTTAAAGATGGTTTATTCTTAGGACTGTTATTTGTAAGGCAGAAGTGTGAACAGCTTTGTTTTGTTAAGATATGAACTTGGGTTACATTAACAGCTTTGAAACATTTGCACTTTTCAGAAAGAGGTTTTTCTCCTCACAGGCGAGTATGGTTATGATACTGTGACTATATGCTCATGTAATATTGACTATATCATTTTATTACTTTACTTTGTCCTTTTGCCTTCTGGGCTCATATGCCTGAAAAGGATTCTTGTACCGGAGTGCTTACTAAGTTAACAGATGTAAAATAAATATATAAACCTGTTGTAAAACTTGTATACCATTGCCAGGTTAAACTTTTGAAAAACTCACCTAATGTTCTGCTAATTAGGTTTGCAGATTTGCCCAGATGGACAAAATCATAATGCCTTTAAATGGCAGTTAATACTCCTGAACTATTAAAATGCTGCTTTCATAAGTTAATGTATATATCATGGTGCATTCTTGGGGTGTTATGTCTGTGCTTTTCAGTACTGGTCTCCCATTTAGGCTTCCACTCCCATAGTACTGACACAGCAGCATAACGGACTGAGATTGCCATTTTTCATTGTTCAGTTTGACATGTAATGGGGAGGAAATGAGGAGAGATGGAATAAATGTAGGGTGGGCTCTGGAATTTTTTTTGTTTTTTTTTGTTTTTTTTTTTAGATTATGTTCCAGTTGGCTTTTTGCTTGACCCTTTTCTGAACTGTTTGACTTTCGTTCTTTCTTATTGGGCCCTTAAACTGTAAGTATAACAAGACTCCTGCAAAAATAAATAACAGCTAATTTGCAGATTAGCCATAATGTGTAAAAGATACCAGCTGTGTTTTCTGGCAGAGAATGAGCTTTGGAGCCTTGTGCCTTTCTTTAGCACATGTCATGCTGAGCTGATGCATGTTGTAAGGCAGACTAGTCCCTTCCTGTTTTTCTTCTCTGTTTTCATAAGGTGTGGCTTTGAAGCTAATGAATGCACTGAGGTACAGCTCAGAGAACAGAATTTCCAGAACTGGAACTGCTTTCTGTATTTCTCATTGTTCTTTGAATTGTTTGAAGCTCTTAGAAATATGTTGAGTACTCGCTGCTTTCTGCCTACATTTAGAATAGTCCTTGCAACATTTTAGATCTTCCGTGCACACAGATAAATAATTTTAAGGACAGCTACATCCTAAACATCATTTTTTTATCTCGCAGTGCATTTTCCTCTATAAAATGATCAGTGCTGGGGATATGTAAAGCCTAGTTTTGCCATTTCTCCCTTTGTGTAGTGCTACTGTACTTTTTTTTTTTCTTCAGAGTGCACCATGTATGGGTTTACATTGGATCTGCTTGACAGAAGGAGACATTATGCTTGAATAGTTTACCCTTTAAGTGCATTTATCATTCTTCATTTCAAACCCTTCTTTGTTTCCCTTCTTCCTTTTCCACCTGTCCCCTTGAATGCCTCTGGATTCTCTCTCTACTGTGAGGAATGTAAACAGTTGGGTATCCGCATAGTGACGAAGAGGAGTTTGATGTCATGTGCAGCTATTTGCAGCTTCTGCTATACTACATTCTTTGAAAGATTGAATGTTGAATGAGACCCACTTACTGGTAACTCCATAAAGTGTCAAATACTCTAGCATTACTATAGATTTACATATGGAATCAGGCCGGGAGGTCGCGGGATAGGTTGCTACATTTCACTTCAGTTCAGGAAGGTTACATGAGAAGATGCCATAATAAGTGGCCACTGCAACAGTGTGGGCATGCTGTAACAGTGTATGTCACTCTCTACATATTGGATATGTGGAACAAAATGGCAGCCACTGTCAATGCTGGTAGGATGCCTCCTCACAGCTGGCAGCATGGGAAAAATGCTCATTTCAACATTTAACAGGTCATATAATCATTATGCTCATAAACTTTATGGAATTATCAAGGAAGTGTGCATAAAGGATGCTTGGCACAGACAGTATATAGTGCCAGTGACAGTTTGGAATATGCAATAAGTAGAACAGTGATACTCATGAGCACTGCTTAAGTGATCCTTTGCAACAAAAGCTCACTGTCATGACACAGGTGTTAACCTGAGAAGGAATTCCTTACAAGTGTTGGAGTGGTTTTGTTCTTGCAATATGATAGTGAAAAGATCTGGAAGGCCATGAGACTCCCAATAGAGCACTTAATCGCCGGTGCCAAGCCTCAACCCTGGAAGTTGTTGCAGGACATATCATGGGTTGCCAGATCACTTATTTTCCAAAGGGTTGTAAGGAGGGGGAACTTGCTTACCTTGTCAATGTGGGATTTAATTCAGGTGACCTCAAATGTAGTGATGATCCAAAAAAGTAATAATGTTACATGCTGTGTTAAGGAGCATTGCCACAATTTCCAGAAATGCAGGCAAAACATAGATGGACCCCCAATGTGTCTGTAGCTGCTGCCAAGTTATATGGCCATAGTAAAATAGACACCCTTTCAGTATTTCTTTTTGGGAGCTAGTTATGTATGAAGTATGGTGCCAAGGTGTACCTTCTGCAGCTTCCTTTCATTGTGGTCGATTTGGTGTTTTGTACTGCTTCCATCTTGTGGCACATCAGACAGTGTACCACTGGTATGCCTTTTAGCAGACACCATAACATTATTCCCATAAAGATGTACAGCTGTTAGCATACATTGGTCTGTGGGGACAACTCCATATGCATGGATCAGCAATGACATATATGGATAATCCATCATGTCCTTCTACTCTCATGTTGCAGTATTCATAACTTTTAGGTTAGCCACCACCTAGCGACCTGGAAGTCTGGCCAGTATGTATGAGCTTTAGTCACTACAAGGTACATGGGACATCTAACATTGGCCATAGAGTGCATGGGCTATAAAAGTGACATCTGCACATACCTTACTCAGAACTTCTCTGCAGCCAGTAGAACATCAGCTCATCCTGCTGTCTGATCCTGCGATTTAAAGTGAAGTACCCCATTGGGGCCTTTTTCTTTTTTCTTGGTCACTGCATGCCTTCCCAGGTTCATGTCATCCAGAAAAGGAAAAGTGTAGGTGTGGACATCAGAGCCCTCAAGGACACCCATGACCTGCATCTATTCTGCCTAGGGTCCAACCATGACCATAAGGCCTGCGCAGTTTGTCAAGCCTACATCCCAAAGACTCTTCGCAGCCATCTGCATGCCCTTAATGTCTAGAGAACCAACGACTCAAATGTCTTGCTCTTGCGATGGAAGGGCTGTCTGGTCATGCCACCAAGCCACTGTAAAAGAAGGCCAAAGTTACCAGGCCTGAGTCTACTGCTGCTGCACCTCTTCCACCCAACATTCTTCCTGTGGCCAAGGTACGCCTGAAGGAATGTACAGAACCAACAGATTCTGGTATAGTGAGTCAAGTTCCATAGGTCGCAAAACCAAGGTCTGAAAGCACGTCCACTGAGGTAATGCAGATGTCTGGTGCCGACAACGAGGGGGAACCTCTGCTCGCTGTGGACATCCAAACTGGTCCTTCCATCGCCAGTGAGGCTTCTGAACCTAGGCCCTCCTTTGGTCCTATGCCTTCTATGCCTGTTTCTAGAAAACCAAATATGTGACTTCATCTCCCGAGAGCTTGCCTGATTGGGAAGCTTTCTGTTAGTGTTTGTTCAGTGCCTTTATTGGCCCTTAGGCCTTCCATGGCTGCTTCTCCTCCGGCTGCCCCTCCTCTTATCAGACCTAGGCCTCAGACTGTTGAACCTCTTACAATGGATGCAGAAGACTCTTCAGATTCCTCTTCTGAGGATTCTCTGTCTTATGCTTCTCAAATGCCTTCCCCTCTAGGATATGCTTCCCCAGAGGAGGAGGACTGTGCTGAGGGGGATTCCCCTGGGGAGGACCTTACCTTTGGAGAAACAGTCTCTCAGATGAGAGAATTTTTCAAATGGGACTGCACAGAAATGTCTGAAGTCCAAAAGAGGTATTATGAACCCCCTAAAAAGGGAATACCCTTCACTTTCTGCCATTCCACTAGTCCTATCAGCCTTTTTAGATGCCTTTTCTGCAGCTTCAAAAACTCCTGAATCCCAACTCCCTGCTTCTAGCAGGCCTGACAGATTTTAGAAGGTCTCCGAAGGGGCAAAATTTGTAATAAAATGCCCTGCTGCAGATCCTGGTACCATTTCTCTCTCTGCAGACAAATCCTCCAGACTGCTACCCTCTACCTCTGCCCTTCCTTCTGATAAGGACAGCAAAACTATAGAGAGAATTGGCAAGAAAGTGTGTAGCTCTGCCACTTTGGCATTTAGGGCCATCAGCTGCCAGACGCACATGTCCAAGTACTCTCTGGCCTTTCTGACATGGGCTTCAAAGCTCTTGGATGACCTCCCTGATTCGGCCACAGTCACAAATCTCTAACGTGATCTTGTCCTCATAAGTGACATGACACTCAATCAAATGCAGTTATGAATGCTGCAGAGGCCTTGGCCATATCTGCAGGCTCTGCCTCAGTGCTCAGAAGGTACTCTTTGTTGAGGCGCCAGTCCCTTCCTGATATCGTGGCTAAACCACTATATGCCCCTCTGGACAATACTACCTTGTTTGGGGCCCAAGTAGCAGAACTTTTCAAAACCCTTCAACAGAAGGGAAAATAATTACATGACTTGAAACATTTGTGACACCAGTTCCTGAATTCCACAGAAATTACCCTGCTGAAACCCAGTTTATTAGAAAATGTTCTGCTCCTTCTCCTCCTGCTAGGGCCAAAAAGAGTTTCAGAAAGCAGCAGCCACCTTCTAGGTCTGCCCAGAAACCTCTGTTTCATGACAAGGCAGGTAGTCTGACTACCTGCCTCTTCCTCCTCCCCAGATCCTGTACCCCTTTCCAGAGATTCTGTCACTGTCTCCCTTTCCAGCAAAGCATTACCTCAGACAGAAGTGGATCTTGTCATAGAAAAGGGGTACCTAATGATTTGGGCCATTCCTCCACTCTTAAAAGGCGTCCCACAGCCACCAAAGGACCAGCTGCCTCTATTCCAACCAGTCTTGACAGCCTCCTCTCTCAAGGGACTACCAAACTAGTCCCCGTGTCAGAAAAATAAAGGGGCTTTTACTCCAGACTTTACCTGGTCCCAAGAAAGGATGGCCCATAGAGACCCATTCTGGATCTCTCTCACCTCAACCATTTTCTTCAAGTACCCACCTTCTGCATGCTCTTGCTTAAGACTCCATTTCCACTGCTAATGCCTCAGGCATTTTTGACCACCTTGGACATCAAAGATGCCTACTTGCATATCCACATCCAGCCCAATTACAGGAAGTACTTGCGCTTCTATATGGTTTCCTTGCATTTTCATTTCTCTGCTTTACCCTTTGGACTGTCTACTGCTCCATTGGTATTCACAAAGTGTCTGGCTCCAGTGGTAGCCTATTGCAGGGTCCTAGGGATACAGATTTTCCCATACCTGGATGACCTCCTGATCCAGGCAGACTGTTACAGTACCCTCCACAACCATCTCCAGACAGTCATTTCTGTTCTGCAGTCTCTGGGTGTAACCATCAGCTTCCCCAAATCTGACCTAAACCCCTCCCAGGACCAAGTCTTCCAGGGGTGCAGAATCAAGACAGATGTTATGGCATTCCTCCCACCACAAAAGGTGGAAAGCCTGGAGGAATACTGGTTGTCATCTACGCCCCTGCAATGACAACAGGAGACTGCCTCAGACTTTTAGGACATATGGCTTCTACAATCCCCATGTTGCCACTGGCAAGACTCCACATGAGGAAATGTCAGTGGTACCTGAAGTCCACGTGGACTCAACACTCCCACCCCATGGACCACACCATTCTCTTCCTATCATGCCTAAGGAAGGAGATTCTTTAGTGGGTGGATCAAGTCTCCCCCAACCCAGGACTTCCCTTACAACCCCTAACTCCAGTCCAGGAATTGTACATAGATGCTTCAGACCTGGGTTAGGGAGCTGCCATGGGCAGTTTGAAGGTACAAGGTACATGCACAAGCCCCTTCAAGAGGGAGCACATAAACATCAGAGAGATGAGGGCTTTCATCTTTGCACTGAAGGAGGGGGCCTTCCAATATATTCTGAAGCAAGAACCCCTGAAGTTGTTCATGGACAACACTACTGTATTTTGGTATGCAAACAAACAGGGGGGATCAAGATCATACTTGCTATGCAGACTTGCACTTGAGGCCTGTAAATTGGCAGTCTGGCATGGAGTCCTTCTGCAGGCCCATCTATATTCTCTCCGCTCAGAACACTCAGGCAGACATCTTGAGCAGGTCCGTGTTACAATCCTGTGAATGGATGCTACACAGGGATGTGTTTCTGGATATAGTGCACAGGTGGGTACACCCCAAATAGACCCGTTTGCCTCTCCTCTAAACAGATCACTTCCACAGTTTTGTACCAGGGCACCCAGCCTCTAGCGAGGGTGACTGACACCTTCTTTACATCATGGAAGGGGGTGTTTCTGTACGCATCCCCTCCTTCCCACTCTTACAGAAAGTTCTAATGAAACTTCAGCAGGACAAACCAAAAATCTTGCTGGTGACTTCCTTTTGGTCAAGACAGCACTGGTTCCCCCTTCTGCTTTTAGCCAGGGGCAATCATCACAAGTTACCTCACAGAGTGGACCTATTCACACAGGACAGGGGATCCCTAATCCATCACCATTTGGAATCTCTGAACCTAACCCTGTGGGTGATGGTTTTGATCCTTTTCAGTGACCTTTACTCTGAGGACATGCTAAATGTGCTGCAGGAGGATAATAAACCCAATACTAGGAGATCTATCAGTCCAAATGGAAAAGGTTCTCCATTTGGTGTCTAAAAAGACAGACCCATTTCAAGGAGAGGTCCCCTTAGTGATGTCTTATCTGTGTGAATTGTTGCAGGCAGGGTTGGCATATTCTTTTGTTAAGGCCCACCTTGCTGCTATTTCTGCTTGTCTGCCTCTTGACCCTCCACTTGCTTCTAGACGTCAAGTGAAGTTATTCCTGCAAGGAGTTCTACACATCAAGCCCCCCCAGGAGGCCAGTTCCACCACCCCGGGACCTGAACTGTGTGTTGGAGAAGCTCAGTGTTGTCCTATTGGAGCCAGCAGCTACAGCCTCTCTAACATTCTGCACTTGGAAAACTATCCTTTTGGTGGCTGTGGCGTCAGCGAGGAGAGTATCAGAGCTCCAGGCCCTCATGGTCACCCCACCCTTTTTAATCTTCCACAAGGATAGGGTAACCCTACGGACTTAACCCATCCTTTATGCCTAAAGTAGTCAGTGAGTTGTCCCTGAACCAACGTATCTACATCCCCACTTTTTTCCCACAACCCCAGAATGACAGTGAGAGTCCTGCATTCCCTTGATGTTCACAGACAACTAAGATTCTACCTAGACAAGAACAAATCCCTTAGGAGATCGGAGCAACTGTTTGTCTCCTTTCACCCCAGGGCTCAAGGAAATGCTGTGACAAAGCAGACTGTTTCTGGCTGGATTCCCAGAGCCATCTCCCTTTGTTATACCTACCATGGCAAACACTTGGACTCTAACATAAAAGCCCATTCCACTAGGACCATGGCCTCATCTGGGGTATTTTTTCAAGGGGCTGGACACTGCCTGTATTCTAGAAGCAGCTTCCTGGACATCTGTCCATACCTTCACCAAATACTATAAACTGGACCACATCTCCAGATCTAGAGCAGGTAATATGGATAGCCCTCTGACCTTAACCTTACTTCTCACTCTGTCTGGAGACCTTGGTGCATCTGTTGTCAATCTGCCCGAGGCATATTTGCTGAGTTCCCTTTTAGAGACTGCTGCAGTGTTAATAGGATGTTCATCATCCATTTGTTAGTGGTTTTCTGCTGTTACTGTTGTGCTAATTTTCTGGTATTTATTCAATCTTTCTGACAGGAGTGTGGTTGTGCATTGTTACATGGGTGTCCAGTCTTTTACTATCCTTCTTGGCTGGATGTATGTTAAGATTTGTGTCCTATCTGTAGAAGTTCTGTTTATCAGACCATCAAAAGCAACCATTATTAATTGTCTCTTCTACTTTCTGAGCTCTTTGACCATGCAGTTTACTTTTGCAAGGAAATGATGCCCTCTCTTGGCTGGCCCACACAGTACTTCTGTCTATTGAGTTGCTTTTCTTTCAGCAGGTTCTGCTGACTCTGGCTTGTGGTGATTACTTTTAACACTGTTTGTGATAGCTTGCATCTCTGTTTGGAAGCAACCCTGGGATGGTACGGCCTGAATCGTTTATGGGATGTGCACACACATACTGCATCCCTCCTTAGTTTACAAGAAAAGTAATACAGGTCTTTAAGCTTAAATACATTGATACCACATTTACTGTACATATATGGTATTGATTCAGCATATAAAAATTCTGGCTTTGAGCAATGAATTTGAGAAGGGGGAATTTTTGGTATTTGCAGCCAATTTACATGTCGCAGTAACATAAGTTTGATTAGTCTTTCAAATTTTTGACTATTGTCCAGGTGTAAGTTGATCTGTGATGGCCTTGGAACTACAAATGATTGTGGAGCTACACTGGATGTAGAATCATTTGTAGTTCCTTGAATTTCAGACTCGTAATGATAAATCTCTGCAACAGCAAAAGAATCCATCTCACAATTGAGTGGTGGTGGTACTGAGTAAAACATGTTAATACTAACACTTTTAAGGTAGTATTTGTCTGGTAGGTAATTCTGGTACTGTAACTTCCTTTGATCCATTCCTTTGCACTCTTGTTTCCTGTATAGGTCTTGTCAGAATCTTTTTATCTGGTTAGACGTTGGTTCTGTCTAACATCATAATGCTATTGCACATATGACTTGTGTTGCAGTGGTTAGCATTTGTTGTCTTCACAGTGCTTGGTTCTCCAGTTCATTTCTTCTGTGTGAAATTTTCACATCTTGTCCATCTCCGTGTGGGAGTTTTGCCAGAAGCTGTGATTTCCTATGTCCTAAACGCATGCTTTGTGTATTGCATTTCTCCAAATTGTCTTATTCATTTTTGCAGCGGTCACTTCTGGGATTCCTACCTGTAGAAAGCCTGAAAGGCGGCCCAATATCTAGAGTTTTACCTTCCTTCTGTCTCCCTTCTCCAATGTCAGGACATTTGGAGGGTAAGAGGGTCTTTTTCTATATTTCAGATCGATCTTGTTATAGTTCCCTGAAAGTTATACGCACTACTCAGCATTAGTAGTCCAGCATTTTGGACAGCTTCCAGAGTTGCAGATAAATAATACCATTAGGGACTTTTACAGTGCAATGGAAAAGTATTTACCCCCTTCCTGGTTTCTTATTTTTTTGCATGCTTGTCACACTTAAATGTTTCAGATCATCAAACAAATATAAATTTTAGACAGATAACCCAAGTAAACACAAAATGCAATTTTTAAGTGATGATTTTATTTATTAAGGAAAAAAACTATCCAAGCCTAGATGGCCCAATGTGAAAAAGTAATTGCCCCCTTGTTAAATCATGAAGTAACTGTGGTTAATCACATTTTTAGCCACACCTAGGCCTGATTACTGACAGACCTGTTGAATCAAGAGATCACTTAAATAGAACCTGTCAGACAAAGTGAAGTAGTCCTCTTGGATGAGTCATCGCTGTGCTCTTGGGGTAATTTTTGTAGGTCGGCCACTCCTGGGAAGGCTCACCACTGTTCCATGTTTTCTCCATTTGTGGGTAATGGCTCTCACCATGGTTCACTGAAGTCCCAAAGCTTTAGAAATGGCTTTGTAACCTTTTCCAGACTGATAGATGTACATTACTTTGTTTTTCATCTGTTCCGGAATTTCTTTAGATCTTGGCATGATGTCTTCCTTTTTGGGATCTTTTGGCCTACTTCTCTTTGTCTGACAGGTTCTATTTAAGTGATCTCTTGATTAAACAGGTCTGGCAGTAATCAGGCTTGGGTGTGGCTAGTGAAATTGAACTCTGCTTTCCCAAAAATGTGATTAACCACAGTTACTTCATGATTTAACAGGGGGGGGCAATTACATTTTCACATAGGACCATGTAGGTTTGGATATTTTTTTTCCTTAATAAATAAAATCATCACTTAAAACTGAATTTTGTATTTACTTGGGTTATCTTTGTCTAATATTTAAATTTGTTTGATCTGAAACATTTAAGTGCGACAAACATGAAAAGAAATCAGGAAGGGGGCAAATAATTTTTCATTGCACTGTATGTTAGTAGCTTGCTAGATATCTGACAGAGTAAAAATAAAAAGTGAATAATTATTTAGAGTGTATAAATAAAATTCTCCCAAAGATTTCCATGCATATTTTTACAGTGCTGTATAGGACTGAAGAATAACATGGGTGGTTGTCCAAACTATACCAGATTCAGCATGAGGATGACCCTTCACATGGCAAAATCACAGGGGAATACCTAGGACAAAAGATGATTCCCGCCTAGTTCTGTTCTGCCATGATCTTGAAAAAGGCCTCCTTGAGCCTGTTCTCAGAAATGTTAAACCTTGGCCAAATGCTCCAAAGGGAAGACTTGGGGAAACCAGTGACAGAGTTGGTGAGGATTTCCCAAGGTCTGACAATGATTAGCGCGGTGCATTTACATGCCCTGTGTGAGTTTTTTTTTTGTCCAAGGCCTCTGGTATGATCCCATTGGAATCTGGCACCTTGCTGGCTTTAAGTATGACCACCTGAACTGAAATCAATATGCCATTATTTGACAAGCTTCTCTGAGGGCCTCTGCAGTTTGCACACATTCATGAAGGGTAGGACAGTCCTTAAGGTTATGCAAGAGAAGATCTCGAGTGACAATATTTAGATGATGGGTGCCAAACCGTTACCTTCTAGCTTGCTTTGGTATAGGACATATGCAGATTCTTTTCACAGCCCATAACCCAGGCTTCACCCATTGACTTTTCCAGGTTGACTCAAGATTTTGAGCTTTTGAAATCCATTGAGTCAGCACTGGAAGGTCCTAGAGTATCAGGGATTCCTTTTAAGAAGGGAAGTATAAACCCTAAACAGAATGAGGATTCTAATAACCAAAATGCTGCTGTATAGGAGGGATAAGAAGGGTATTTACCATCTTTCAGATCTTTCTTATTGGCATATGTGGACCACATGTAATCCCAATTTGTTACAAATCTGAGACTGAGGACATTGTACACCCCCAGGCCAGGATCTGTTTTGGGGACGTCCTTTGCAGTATGAATTAAGTCTTCCTCTGAGAAGCAAAGGAGTACTTGTAAGCCCAATTTGAGGTGCAGGGCTTTTGTGGCCCTACCTGAGCCTTAAAAATGTTGCCATGTCTCAAGTGTAAGGATTTCTGGAAGATGCAGTTATAACTGCTTCAATGGAAAGTAATCAAATGTTTGATTTCCATGTGTTTTTGTAAAATGACACTATAAGCTAGCTGTGGTGTCCCTGTATTCCAGCAGGAGACCTTCTTTGGCTCTGTCCAGGAACTCTATCTCCAGTAATAGGATTATAGAGTTCTCAAACGCGCTTTGGGGAAGAAGAAATGTACATCTGCTTTGTCTTTTAAGGCCTTGACTTGTTAGACTTGCATAGGTAGGTTGCAGGTATCTGTCTTTGACAAACCGAAATCTAAGGCAGAGGGGCATGGAGGACAAGGACCTAAGAAGGGAAATGCTGGATTTGTGCATATTATCTACCCATGTCTTTGAACAGTTCAAGAAATGTGGCTGTGATGCATGATGTAGTAGATGCATTGTGCTGGGCAGCAGCTAGAGGGTTAGTGATTTATGGGACCTTAAATGTTTTGTTAGGGCAGCTTAAAGCTCTTCCTAGAGAAGGACCTCCTCTTCAGATTCCCAGCTGAGAATTTTATTTTTAATACCCCTCAGGACGAGCCTGATGTCTTCTCTACCTACATCAAGTTGTCCTGTTTGCCCCATGTGGTGTTGTGTGTGTGATAGACATCACTGGGCTAGCTGTACGAGACTTGTATTCCATTCATTCCTGTATAGGTATCCCAGTTTGGTTCAATTGTTACACCACAATGAGAGACTGGTGGTAGGGAATGGGATAGCTTGCTGGTCTTGCCATGCTACATACTCGCCCCTTTGTAGGCCCCCCACCGACCTCACACACACAAACCACATTGGAGCTATGTTATTGCTGATGTTCATCGTGTTTCACTGTTGCAGTCATGACTGTAGGGTTCTCCCCTGCCGGCAGGCAGCCCTCGGTCGGCAAGAATCCCAAAGTCTGGGTCCGGCGTCGGCTGTTCAACCATGTTCCCTGACGTCAGAGCGCCAGGAGTACAAAGCTGACAGCCGACGCCATCTTCTCCAGTCTTTCTTGCCGTGCGGTGATAGTTCGCAAGTGCAGGTACCGGCTTCCGAAGGGGTTTTCAGGCCTACTCAGCTTCTAATAAAGGCAAAGCCAAAGACAAAGGCAAAGACTCCTTTGAAATCAAAGACTACAACACAGGCCTCTTCTGAACCGGCTCCCAAGTCACAGAAACAGTTACTCAAGATGGCGGAGGATTTACTTACTATGATTAGGGGTTCACATCCCCCTCCAGATAAAAGGCCAAGGCAGGATGTTTATTATGATTCCTCTGATCAGGCTTCTGTTTCCTCAGTTTCTTCTTCTGATCAGGAATATTCTTTCCCTCCTTATGAGGATTCTGATGCTGAAGAATCCATTCCTTCAGCTTCTCCCCCTGAGGATTTCTCTTTTGGGGAAACTTTGCATGAAATGAGGGAACATTTCCACTGGAAAGGACAGGAGTATTCGGAATCTAAGAAAAGACTGAGGGATTTTCTTCTTCCCCAACATAGACCCCTGGCTATTCCTCCTGTTTTGGATATTGTGGATGATGCCTTTTCGGAGGCTAACTTGACCCCTGACTCTCTTCCTCCTGCTCCTGTTAAGCCTGATAGTTATTACAGGGTTCCTGATTCCCATCAGTTTTTATACAAGAACCCTTCTGCTGACCCTGAAACTATTTCTCAGGGTCCTAAGGGAATTAAGGCTGCTTCTGCCAAAAATCCCATTCCTACTGAAAAGGATTCTCGATCCTTAGAAAGATTGGGTAAAAAGGTGTACACTTCTGCTACTTTGTCTATTAGGGCTTTAAACTGTCAGTTTCATATGCTAAAATACCAGCAATTTCTCTTGTCTGTTTTAAAACAAAAGCTTTCTTCCATTTCTGCCTGTGCAGATGATAAGGAATTACATGACTTATTGCATGCCACTGAACAAGTTGGGAAGCATGGTTTACACTGTGGATTTGATGCCTTGGAGGCTTCTTGTAGGGCTGCGGCCTCTGGCACAGTCATTAGAAGGCATGCATGGCTAAAGGAATAAAATTTGCCTGAACAAGTAAAGGCTAAATTATTGGATGCTCCTGTTCAGCATAATGTTTTGTTTGGATCAAAAGCTGAATAGGTGATTAAAAAGATGGAGGATAAGGCGAAATCCATGCAAACAGTTAAAGATTTCTTACAAGTACAGCCACCAAGATTTAGCAGGAATTGGCCTTCAAAAAATTGGTCCTTTCCCACTTCAGACAGGCCTCAGAGGGGTAGATATAGACGTTCCAGAGGAAGGCCACAAACACAAGCTTCTTATAGACCAAGACAGTGGACTTCTTCCACCCTTAGGGGAGGAGAGGACAGGTCACAAACTCAAAGAAAACAAACTCAATGACTCCCTCTGTTGGGCTACAGGAACTTCTTGCCTGGAAGCCCCTCTCGGAGGAAAACTCTCTCTTTTTTTATCAAAATTGGACTCAAATAACCCAAGACAAGTGGGTTTTGGATGTGGTTTTAAGAGGTTACAAATTCCATTTTCATACCTTGCCAAGGCCAAGCGGATGGTCAGACCTTCCAAAACATCAGTGGACGGAGGCCTTAAACCAGGTGGAAGCTCTTTTGGCTATGAATGCCATAGAACTGGTTCCACTATCAGAGATGGGAAAAGGTTTTTACTCAAGGCTCTTTCTAGTCCCAAGGAAGCAAAACTCATGGAGACCCATTCTGGATCTGTCGGTCTTGAACACCTTTCTAGAGATTCCAAATTTCAAGATGCTTACTCTACAGCAGCTACTTCCAATGCTAACCAAAGATGCATGGATGGTAACTTTGGATTTAAAGGAGACATATTTACACATTCCCATCAGGCAGGATCACAGAAAATACCTCAGGTTCAAGGCCGGATCGAGGCACTTTCAATTCTCTGCACTGCCCTTTGGATTGTCTACTGCGCCCAGGGTCTTCACCAAATGCCTGGCTCCAGTAGTAGCTTACTGCAGACTCAAGGGAATTCAAATTTACCCTTATCTGGATGATTGTCTAATTCAGACAGACAGCAAGGATGTCTTACTCCAGCATCTAGAATTTGTACAGAACCTCCTCAAGTTCCTGGGATTCTCTGTAAACATAAAAAAGTCAAATTTGACACCATCACAACAGATAACTTTTCTGGGTGCACTTCTAAACACCACAACCCAGATGGCATTTCTGACATCCGAAAAACAATTACAGCTGGCTTCAACTTTCAGAACCTTGGCAACTTTAACTCAACTATCTGCAAGGAAATTCCTGCAGGCTTTGAGTTACATGGCCTCCTGCATCCTTCTCGTACCATATGCAAGACTACACATGAGGAAAATACAGTGATACCTAAAAAGTGTATGGTCTCAGCATTGCCACAGTTTAGACATACTGATCTCCGTCCTTCCTTGCCTTCAAAAGGAATTTCTTTGGTGGTCCAGGGCATGTGCTCTAAACAAAGGGAAACCCTTCCGTCTGCCTCCTGCCACTCAGAATCTAACCACGGACGCCTCGGATTATGCTTGGGGAGCCCATTTTCAGGACAATTGTCTGCAGGGCCTTTGGACAAAGGATCAGAAGCACCTGCATATCATCTTAAAGGAAATGTTAGCCATTCAGAAAGCTCTATTGGCCTTCAGGAATCTTTTACAACCAGGACAACTACTAATACGGACAGACAACACCACAGTTATGTGGTACATAAACAAGCAAGGGGGATCTCATTCCTACCCCCTTTGCAGACTAGCCATGGATTTATGGAACACAGCTCTAGCTTGCAATCTGGATCTTCAAGCTCAGTTTCTAACAGGGAAACAAAACTTCCTGGCAGACAGTCTGAGCAGAAACCTTTCGGATCCACGAGTGGATGCTGGACACCAAAATATTCAGGATGATAACAGCAGTCTGGGGATGTCCTCACATAGACCTCTTTGCATCCCATCTCAATCATCAACTACAGAATTTTTGCACCAGGACTTTCCGCAGAGAAGCTTGGAAAGTGGATGCCCTGTCATTCAGTTGGAGGAACCTCTCGGGATATGCCTTTCCGCCTCTTCCTCTTCTTCCACGGGTTTTATTGAAGATAAAACAGGACAAACCCAAGATGATCTTGCTGGCTCCAAATTGGCCTCTGCAGTTTTGGTATCCAGCTCTAAAAAAAACCTATGCCTGGAGCCCCCTTGGGTTTTACCTCAGTCTCCGAACCTTCTGTCCCAACATCAGGGTCAAGATCTACACACTCATGTCAGAACTCTCAGCCTGGTGGCCTGGTTAATCCAGGGCCTTTGATTTCTTCTTTCCTACCCAAGCAGGTTATGGATGTAATTTTAGAAGCCAGACGTCCCAGCACTAGAAAATCTTATGCAGGAAAATGGAAAAGATTTTGTTCCTGGATGCAGGCTCAGGATTCTGATCCTCTTCTTCCTAATATTACTTTAATTTTACTTTACTTGACAGATCTCTTAAATAAGGGTCACACTTTCTCTTCCATTAAGATACATGCCTCTGCTATTTCTGCTCATTATAATACAGACCCTCCCATTTTTCCCACCAGCTCATGAGACAGTTTCTCAGAGGTGCTAAGAACTTAAGACCTCCTAGATCTCCTCCCATGCCTGCTTGGAATCTCAACTGTGTTTTGGAAAAACTAACCTTGCCTCCTTTTGAGCCTGCTGCCTCTTCTGACATCAAGTTTTTATCTTGGAAGACAGCTATCCTGTTAGCCCTAACCTCTGCCAGGAGGGTTTCAGAGTTACAAGCTCTTATGGCTGTGGAACCTTATATTATTTTTCATCAAGACAGGGTATCTTTGAGGACTAATCCTACCTTCATGCCTAAGGTGGTTTCCAAAGTGGCTTTAAATCAAACTATCCACTTGCCAACCTTTTTCCCCACAACTCAAAATAAAGGGGAAAGGATCTTACATTCCTTGGATGTACACAGACAACAACGTTTTTACCTGAACAGAACCAAGGACATCAGAAAATCAGAACAATTGTTTGTTTCTTATGCTTCAAGTTCCCAAGGTAAAGCCATTTCAAAACAGACCATTTCTAAATGGATTGCTCATGGAATCAGATTTTGTTATTCACACCATGGAAAGCAAATCCCAGGGAGTATACGGACTCATTCCACCAGAACTGCTGCCACTTCTGTGGCCTTCCTCAGGGGAGTTCCTACCAAAGACATTTTGGAAGCTGCAACTTGGAGTTCTGTGCATACTTTTTCTAAGCACTACAATCTACCTCTCTACTCTAAGTCTAGGGCAGGCTTTGCCTCTGCAGTCTTGCAGGGCCTTTTAGCCGCCCCTTCTTCTTTATGACCACCTCCCTTTCTTTCAGCTTTGGGATTCTACCCTACAGTCATGACTGCAACAGTGAAACACGATGAACATAGTACAGTTGTGTACACCTACCATAAATGTAGATGTTCGAGTGTCTTCACTGTTGCAGTCTGGGTTCTCCCTCCTGTCCCTCTTATTTTTACTTTTGTGTTTTTCCTTTTTCACCATTCTTCTGAGGTGTATTTGCAAAGGTTATGGGACCTTTTTCATTTTGGGACTCCTGACATCTGGGGCAAGAAAAACTGGAGAAGATGGCGTCGGCTGTCAGCTTTGTACTCCTGGCGCTCTGACGTCAGGGAGCATGGTTGAACAGCCGACGCCGGACCCAGACTTTGGGATTCTGGCCGACCGAGGGCTGCCTGCCGGCAGGGGAGAACCCTACGGTCATGACTGCAACAGTGAAGACACTCGAACATCTACATTTATGGTAGGTGTACACAACTGTACTTTTTGGCATAGGGGCATTCTTCCACACATTGGCTCACAAGGCTAATACTGTTCCTACTAGCCGTCACCCAAGTGGTGAACCAGAGCCATCTATAGTCCACCCAGGTTGGGTGAGTATTCAGTAAGTGCTCATTTCCACCCTCCCTGTTCAGCAATGTGAGATGCCTGAGCTGCTAATCAAACTCCATTTAACTGGGTCATCCTAAAGGCTTTGTCCCTGTGTGCCACTGGAGCAGATCTAGCTGAGAAAGTTTGAGACTGGACGGAAAAGGAAATGTGCAACAAGTCATGATTTTTAATTCCCATGTTCCCAAATACAGCCAAAGCTACCCTTCTAGGAGCTGGCAACTCCTCTAAACAAGACAAAGCAAAGCATAAAGAGATTAAGCCACACTACAGAAACCAGTGACAGGAACAGCAAATTAATGAGCCTTGGAGTCCTCACTGCCATGATTAACAGAGAACAGCTATGACTCAGCTTAGTTGCAACATCCCCTTCTACCAGATATCCCACCCCCAGCCGTCCGTATCCACAAGACCCTTTTTCCTCTTCATCTGTACCTTCAAGAATAAGGTCCATCTGGGAATATTTGTGGATGAGTAGGCAAATGTAACCCAGGACTGTCTGGGGTGGGGGGCAGGGGCAGTATTTTGTACTGATCCAATAGTATTCACCCCCCCGTCTCTTACTAGGTCATTTAGCTGAGGTTCTGACCTTGCCAGCACCCTTGTACTACTGATGGTTTGTTCTTCCCCCTTTCTGAACCAACTTTTAAGTACTTTTAGGTCGATCCTAAATTCTATCTTGAGATCCCGCATCTTGAAACAAGGTTACTGACTTCAGTTCTAGGGCAGACCCAGTCTCTGGGTTCCCCTGTGCCCAAAGAACAAAGGTGTCTGATTCCATCTCTGATGGACCTCCTAAGCCAAGTAGCCATAGAAAGTGCCCTCAAAAAGAAGGATATTACAGGATTCTGCTAGAGTCTTTTAGTACCAAGAAAAGAAGGGATTTTGAGGCCAGTCCCAGGTCTCTCAAAAGGTATTGCCCATCCCAGGTAGACAAGTTCCTAATAGTAACAAAGTTTTAAATGCTTATGCATGAAAGCCATCTTTCTTTTCTGTTCTTGCTAGTCTTCATGGTCACCTTAGACCTAAAATATACCCTCCTCAACATTACCATTGCAGTGGTGCACAGAAGGTGTTTGAGTTGAAATGGGTGTGGGGGGGGGGGGGTTGCTTCACTTTCAGGTCATCTCCTTGCCCTCTAGGTTGCTGCACCTAGAGTTTTCACACACAAAAAAAAAAATCTTGGGTCCTGTAACAGTGTTTATCAGGACTAAGGGCAGTGTGCACATTTACCTTTACGGTATGGTGGACTTGGTAGAAGGAATTCAGCCAGCCTTGTAGTTTACACTGATTTTGTTTCAGAAACTGGAATTCTCTCTCAGGGTTTGAGTTGCAACTGATCTCCTGTAAAGAAAGTAATGTACCTAGGTGCAAACTGGACACTTTCTCCCAAGACAGTTTTTGTCATAATTTCCCCATGCAGTCTTGTAAAAAAATAAAATTATCATACCAAAGGAATTCCTCCGAATCATAAGGAACCTTGCCTCTTCCATACTGATGGCCCTCCTTCAAAACTGCATGAGAAACCATGGATCTTCTGAAACAGATTTTGCCAGCATTCCCAGTCGCTGGAGATATCCATGCATCCCCATATCCCCATTTTGACTTGTATATATAAAAAAAGGAGCTGTCATGGTGGAAGACTTTGGTGTACATCTCAGTCTAACAGAAGCTTCAGACTTAACCTTGGAGCACAGACTATCAAAGCGCACACTTCTGATATTGTATGGGAAGCCTATGTGGGAGACCTACAGGTTGAGGGTATGTGAGAAAAGGTCATGAGGAACAAGCACATAAATGTAAAACGATGGTAGTTTTAACTCTAAACACATTCAAAAATATTTAGACCTAGGAAGACTCGGCACATCCTAACAGGGAAAGTATCATGGTATTGTGGTGCATCAACCCAGAGGGAGGCAGCAGTCAAAACTGGCTATGCAAGCCTGGCTGGTAGCCAGGAAGCAGGCTTAACCCCTGTGCATCCAAAATTCTATCTCAAGAGAATGTCTTAGCAGACAGGTTGAGCAGGTCAGTCAGCCCCTCACAAACAAATGTTGATATGAATGTCTATCTAAATTTAACCCTTAGCTGGAGTGTGCTAGAAGTAGATATTTTTGCTTTAGAAAACTGGCATATTGGGAGGCTTTGTTGCAGAACAGCCGCTCCAAGAGCCTGGAAGATGGAACTTTCTGCATACGTTAGCAAGTTTTATTTCTCAAGATCAAGACAAGTAGAAATCCTCAAACCCCCCGGGAAAATTATTTTCTCCTGCTGAGTCTAGCTTACTCCACCCTTCAGAATCTTTCCTGAAAGATTTTTGTTTGTGACCATCACTTCTGATAGAATAATCTGGCAGGACACAGAACTAAAGCGCTGAGCTGTTAATGAGCTGTTTCCTGTCCCCAGAGTACAGTGTTTTTCTTATAGGTTCTTAGGTAGGTACTAGGCTATCTGCCCAAGGGCCTACATAAGCCTAGCCAACAAGGTTCCCTGGCGTACGCCACCCAAGAAATTTAATTTCCTGTGCCCCTGTCGAGCAGAGCCACAGAAGTGATCTCCAGGGTGTATTTCCTATTTCCCATCCACTCCTCAAGTTTTTCTTGGAGTGCTAATGAAGAACTTTGCTTGACATAGATGGGTAGCTTGTTCCAGAGTATAGGAAGTCTCTGGGACAGGAATCTATCCCTCCATAGGGGTTCATACTAGGCTATCTGCCCTGGGGCAATTATAAGACTAGCCCGATTATGTATGGCTTACGCCACCCCTTGATTTGAGTATACTGTGCCCTTTTTAAGGTTTAGTTTACTGTGTCTCTGTCTAATAGTGACACGGGAGTAATCCCTGGGACAAACCTACGATCCCCCATCCACCTATCGAGATTCTTCTTGAAGAGATTCAGTGAGGTGCTCTGCCTCACATGAACTGGAATTCTATTCCAGAGCGAAGGGAGCCTCTGGGTTATGAACCTGTCCCTCCAGCAAGTTCTATTTATTTCTGTGCTGAGGTTCAAGTCCCTCAAGCGTGTGGCTCTAAGGGATTTAGATTTACTGAGGTGGAGCATGTCCATTAATTCTGGATTTGACATAGCTTTGTATGTCAGGCATATATCGCCTCGAAGTAGGCGGTATGCAACTGAGTAGAGCTGGAGTTTTTTTAACCGAGCAGCATATGGCATCTGTTTGAGACGCTTGATCCTCTTGGTGAGATACTTTTGGGGTCTTTCTAATTGCTGCAGGTGTCGGGTAAGGTACATCCCAAAAGGGGTATTGTATTCTATGATGGGCCTGATGAGGGATGAATAAAGGGGCACGATTACCTCTCTTGATCTATATGTGAAACCCTTTGTGATGAGGTGGGCTATGTAGAAGGTCTTTCTAACCACTTTGGCAATGTGGTTTTCAAAGGAGAGATTGCCATCAACTTGGGTCCCCAGGTCCCTAACAACTTTCTCTGTACTTAATGGGTTTCCGCCTATGTGGTAATTTGTGGGCACATTGTTTTTGCCAAAGGGTATGACTATACATTTTTTGGCATTTAGTTTTAAACCATGGCGCTGGCACCAGTTATCTGTCTCTGTGAGACCTTTTTGAAGGATGTTTGTGTCAGCTGGAGAGTCTATTATGGCGCCCAGTTTGTAGTCGTCTGTGAACTTGGTGAGCCATAGTCCTCCCACGTTTGCCTGTACCACGGAAAAGTATATACCGAACAAGAGTGGTCCCAGGACAGAACCATGTGGGATGCCACTTGTGACCGGTTTCGAGTCTGACATGGCTCCAGCAACTCTCACTCTGTGGGTTCTATCTTTGAGCCAGTTTGCGACCCATCTTGTGACATAGGGGTTTATATTTAAGCTGGATAGCTTATCTATGATGCCCGAGTGGGGTATTGTGTCAAATGCCTTTGCAAGGTCCAGATAGGCTGTGTGGACTACCTTCCCTTCATCTATGGCTTTGGTGACTGTTTCAAAGAAGTCAACCAGGTTCAAAAAGGCAGGATCTGCCCTTGACAAAGCCGAACTGGGTAGGATCTAGTGTCTGTAGGTCCCCAATGTCTTTGTTTATGAGCTCCATGATGATCCTCTCCATAGCCTTGCAGACTAAGCTAGTCAGGCTTATGGGGCGATAGTTTCAGGTGCGTAGAGGCTCCACCTTTGTGGAGTGGGACCACTGTTGCTGTACGCCATTCTGTGGGCACATATCCTGTAGTGAGGCTGAGATTGTATAGCTGTTTTATTTGAGGGATTAGTTCCTCTTGGAGTTCATGTAGGATGCAACCTGGGGCGCCATCTGGTCCCATGGAAGCAGTGTTTTTTGCTTTGGAGAGGGCAGCCTTCACCTGAGCATCAGAGATGTTTGGGAGGCAGCCCTCTGCCGGGATAGATACTTGCTCTTTTGGGGAGGGTGGAGAAGTTTGCACTGAACCTGTCTGCCAGGATATTGACGATGTCTGTGGGTTCAGTGTATTTTTTGTCGTTTAGAATCAACTCAGAACAAGTCTGGGAGTTGCATCCCAGGTTCCTAACATAACTGATAAAAGCCTTATGATTGTCTTTGGTGTCCTGTGAAATTTTTCTCTCGAAGCTGGCCTTGGAGGATTTTATGAGGGATCGTAAGTTTTGCTAGTACTGATCAGAGATGCCTTCCCTGTTAGGGATTTTGCTCTATCATGTAGTAGCTTCCTCCTTCTGTTGTACAGTTTATTTATGGCAGGGGTCCACCAGACTGGACGCCTGCCTTTGGATGATTGGGTCTTGGTTTTGTTTGGGATAGCATGATCCATGCATTCCTGGAGATGTCCGTAGAATGCGTTTATATAGGATTCTGCAGTTTGGGCCGTAGTTTCCACTGGCCCTGCGGCCTTGAAGGATTCCACTTCGGTTTTGAGAAGTGAGAAGTTCGCTTTTGAGAAGTTTTTCACTGTGGTTTTCTGGGCATGGGGGTGGGTCGGGATGTGGACATCCAGTGAAATTAATTTATGGTCTGATCTTACCAATGAGGGATATACTTCTGGTGTGGAGCATAGAGTCCCCATGTTGGTAATGATCAGGTCTAGTATGTTGTCCCCTCTTGTGGGAGTGGTGACTAGTTGTTCCATAGCATTTGAGTTTATAATTTCCAGGAACCTTTGGGATAAGGTGCTGGAGCTTGCGTAGTGCTCTCAGTCAATGTTTGGGTAGTTGAAGTCGCCCAATATAATGGTATTTGGAGAGATCTTCATGTTCTCCAGTGTTTTCAGGAAAGCCGAGTGGGTTCCTGACTTTGAGAGGGTGGTCTGTAGGATGCTATAAACTGAAAAGCAGTCTTGCCCACTGTTAGTTGCACATGGATGGTTTCCGATACTTTGTGCAATACCACAAACCTGGAGGTGTGGATATCCTTGATAAATATGGAAACTCCCCCTCCTTTTGTGGTTCGGTCCGGGTTTTGGGGCCGAAAAGCATGATATGAGGTATAGCCTGGTAGTGCTGGGGTGCTGTCTGGAGCCTTGAACCAGGTTTCTGTCACTGCACAGATATCTATGTTCTCCATACTGAGGAGAGCTTTGAGTGCGTGCATCTTGAGGTTAAGACTTCTGGCGTTAAGCAGCATTACCCTTAGTTTCTTGTTCCTTGTGCTGTCTGTGGGGGTGGGTTTGACTTTTGAGCCTTGCCTAAAAAAGGCACTATGGGGGTGGCAAGAGCCTTTGCCAATATCCGAAAGCCCAGTGGTGACAGGTGCAAGCCGTCCCTAGCGAAGCAACGTGGCTTGTCGAGCATGTCATCCCAGGCTGACAGACACTGGATCCCCTTTGAATGACACCAAAACTTTAGCCAATTGTTAAAATCGATCATTTTTTCTTTCTACTGTGGCATCATTCTTGGTGAGGGTAAGATGCTGCTCAAGGTCAGGGTCATACCAGCCTGGGCTACATGATCAGAGAGCTCCTCTATGTCTCTCTTCATGTAGTCCAGGGAGGTACGTCTCAGGTCATTCACACCAGCATGTACAATGACTGAGTCATATTTGTATTTGCTTTGGAGTGACCTGAGTGCTTGCGTTATGTGGCGGATCCTAGGACCCGACAGGCAGCTCACCGTGACCTTCTCTTTATTCAGTCTGGTGAGCGGGACGTCAGTGTGTCTGACAATAGAGTCACCTATTACAAGAGTATCAGGTGTGTTATTCAGCCTTAAGGGCTGTGGCTGCTTGGCACACTGACTTTGTGGGCTATGTGTTGTGCTTGTTTTGTTTTGAGGTAGCGTTTGCTTGGATGTCTGCTTTGGTGGTCTCTGTTGCTTAGGTAGATTTTTATTTGGAGCCTCCGAGTATGTTTTTGTGTATTTATGTGTTTGGTTCGCTGATGTGGTGGGACTATGTGATACTGGAATTGTGTTGTGTGAGGTTACCTTCTCCTCCTGACTGGTTACACCAGTTTTGAGATGAGAGATCTCAGCCTCCAGTTTGGCTAAATAGTTGCATCTCTCACATATATTTGAACCTGTTTGGAGGAGGAGAGGGTTGTCCGTTTACATGAGACAGTTGTAACATTGCCTCAAAATTCCCAGATTCACCAGCTGGACTGGAGAGGAAACCATTGACTGACCTTTGGACATGCTAAAGTAATATAGGGAAACTGAATTTAAGACGGACCAATAGAGGACAGGGTAATCGTCGAGAGTATGAGTAAGTAGTGCTTATGGTTTAATAGTGCTAACTTGTAGGATTACTTAATTGGACCAGTGAAGGGCCTTAGAATGAGAATATGGTGTTTAAATTGTGAGATAGAGCAGTTCTAAGGGAAAAAGTGAAGAGCAGACTTTGTGGAGCCAGGAATAGTTTAAACCCAATTAGGCGGCGCTGCCCGCTGTTGCGCTATGCACAAAAACACGCAAAACATCGCAAAAGAGGGTTTTAAGAGAGGAAGATGAGGGAGTTTGGAATTGACCCAAAATGGCCAATAAAACTACAGTTTCAAGTCAGTAACCACTCCCACAGGGGCAGGCAGGCTGCTCAATGTTTTTCACTGCCACTGATCAACAGAGACTTCCCTTTAGCCTAAGCAAAAAATGGCCTCCAAGAAACTTACAAACAATTCAAGAACAGCAAGCCTGTAACTGAACTTTTTTAAATCTCAGAAAAGTGGGAAAAAAGCAAGATTTTTTTTGTTTTTTTCAGAGATAGCAGAGGTTCACAAGAATCAAAAAGTTATAACAGTGCAGTAAATGACCCCGTGCTAGGCCAAAGACAGATAAAAATGCAAGTTTTGAGAAAAAAACGATTTTAAAAATAAGTGCAAACAGGAAATTCAGTAAACAGCTCTAGGTTGTGCTCTAAATACAGTTACTAATGCAGAAATCAAGTTTAACAAGCCAGAAAATGCTCAAAATAGGCTGCTATGCAGACAAACTTAGCAAATAGAGGAAAAATACTTAAAATCTCAAAAGTGGCTCCTTTCTTCTCTCAGCGTTTTCTCTTGGTGGGTGCTTCACCAACAGCCAACAAGCCTGAAAAGACGCCAAAACCACAAGGCAACCAGGTTTTAAGAGAGGAAGATGAAGGAGTTTGGAATTGACCCAAAATGGCCAAAAAAACTACAGTTTCAAGTCAGTAACCACTCCCACAGGGGCAGGCAGGCTGCTCAATGTTTTTACAAACAATTCAAGAACAGCAAGCCTGTAACTTGTGGTGGCAAATATTAGGTCCCTAGATCATGTAGCTCAGAGGGATTGGGATTTCTTCAGGTGCAGCATGTCCAACAGCTCTGGGTTTAACATAACTTTATACATTAGGCAGAGATGTCCTCGGAGTAGGCGATATGCTACACAGTAAAGCTGGAGTTTTTTGAGACTGTCAGAGTAGGGCATCTGTTTGAGGCCCATAATCCTCTTTGTGAGCTACTTCTGTGGCTTTTCCAGCTGCTGCAGATGTCTTGTCAGGTACATTCCAAAAGGGGCGTTGTACTCTATAATGGGTCTAATGAGTGCCGAGTAGAGGGGAACCAATGAGTGCCGAGTAGAGGGGAACCAATGACCTCTTTCCTGGATGAGAACCCTTTTGTGATGGTGTGCCACATAGAAGGATTTTCTGACTACTGTGGCGATGTGATTATCAAAGGAGAGACTACTGTCCACCTGGGTCCTAAGGTCTCATCACACATTTGGCGTTAAGTAAACTGCCATTTATGTGGTAGTTCATGGGTACAGAGCTTTTAACAAAAGGGGATGACAATGCACTTTTTGGCGTTGAGCTTGAGGCCATGCCCCTGACACCAGGCATCTGTCTCAGTGAGGACCTTCTGTAGGATGTCTACATCATTTGAGGACTCTACCGTGGCTCCTAGTTTGCAGTCATCTGTGAACTTCATTAGCCAGAGTCGTCCTGTGTTAGTCTGTACTTGAGAGAAGTAAGATACCAAACAGGAGAGGTCCCAGGACAGAACCCTGTGGTACTCCACTTGTCACTGGTTTGAAGTCAGATTTGGAGTCTGCATCTTTTACAGTGTGGGTTCTGTCAGTGAGCCAGTTGGCAACCCATCTTGTGATGTAGGGATTTATACCTAGTTTAGTGAGTTTAGCTATAATTCCAGAATGGGGGATGGTGTTGAAAGCGAGGTCAAGATGGGCTGTATGAACCACTTTACCCTCCTCTACGGCTTTGGTGACTGCCTCAAAGAAGTCTATCCAGTTCAGAAGGCATGATCTGCCTTTCACAAACCCAAACTGGGTGGGGTCCAGAGTTTGGAGGTTACCAATGTCTTTGTTTACGAGTTCCTTGATACGTTCCATGGCCTTGCAGACCAGGCTCCACTTTTATTTTCCTACTATGTGATTCTGAGTATGTCATTTGATCAGTCACTGCTCCCGGCTCACTCCTTAAAAGGGGCAGTTGTATCCTTTGGGCATTTGGGATCAATAAATGAATGAAATTAAAAATTTGGGAGATGAGCCCCAATGTGCAGAGTCCTTTTTGATTTTTCACAAAAGCAGGGTCACTTTGCATATTTAACCCAACCTTCATGCCTGAGGTGGTTGCAGAGCTACCTCTGAATCGAGAAATTTATCTTCCTGTTTTCTTCCAAAACCTTTTTATCCCTTCAGTGTGCATAAACTGCTAGGATTCTATTTGTACTGAACTAAAGAAATATGAAAAATCCATTTGATTGTCTCCTTGCAGGAAACGGGGCGGAAAAACCTGTTGATAAACAGAACTTTGTATAATGGCTTTGGCTTGTTCACAGTATTTGCTTTTCCTTCTGCTTCTCTTTTTATAAAAACAATTCCTGAGACATGCGATGTCACAGCTCATTCCATTAGTGGTACTGCAGCTACCTCAGCTTTCCTTAGTGAGTTAGTACCCAATCCATTCTGAAAGTGGAGACCTAGCCTGTTGTCCACACCTTTTCCAAGCATCACAGTTTACTTTTTTCATCCATAGCGAGGACAGATTTTGCTACTACTTCCTCCAGGGTATTCTGTCCAAGTAACTTGGTCAAAACCATCTACCCCTTGTCCCTGTGCTCTACAAGTCTTTCCATTAGTGATGGCTGCAACAATAAACGTAATGTGGTTGTGTTAGGACCTTGACATAATTGTAGATGTTTCAGGTATAGTCACTGTTAGTCCATGGTTCCTCCCACCATCCCCTCTGCTTTCCTAAATGGGCATGCTGTTCTGGGGGAATGCTCTTTCACCTTACTTTCCCTCTTCCTGTGTCTCTGTTTGTGGAGTCCAGAGAGGCAGATTAATTGCTTATAGGTGTTTCATTGTCCCCAGGGATGTTTTCTATAGCCTGATTTGCCACAGCTAGGTATAAACTCTTTATTAAAATAACAAACGTACGTGCTTTCGCAATCACTCTGACCACTTCCTCAGACAGCATTGAATACCCTAATAACCCTTTATATATGCATAGTAACCAATCAGACATTGATAGCAATTAAGGCACCTAAGATCTCCCTCCCTCATTTTGAATTAAAATGCCGTGGGAGCAATACATACTAACCACAAATATATTATCGAAAACTCATTAAAAACTTTTAAAAACAAGACATTTATACACACATTTTTTACACACATTTACATTCATTTAAAATACAAAAATACAACTGTATAGTTAATATCTAAGGGCTGTAGCTTTAAGAAATGGTTTGAGTGACACTGCTTCATTTGTACCTGGTAATGTGTCTGCATTAAACCTGATGATCTATCTTTGCTCAGCTGCTTCGGTCCTATTCTTCACATCACCCCCTCTTATCCCTTCTGTAATGACCTGTAAAACAGAATTTAAAAGTATGGTCCCTACCTTGTGCTTCAACATGCTTGGCCAATGCTCTGTTCTCTTTTTTATTAATTATATCTCTATCATGTTCCAATACGTGCTCCTTCAACATTCTGCTGGTCTTCCCTATGTAAAAAACCATGCACTTCTGACAAAAACTAAAACTGCATTCTTAGTTCGACAGTCAGCATAACATTTTGCTTGAATTACTATCTGACTGTACAGATGTAGAAGGTTGTAAGGAGTGTATAAATTTACAAGCTGCACAATTTCTGCATGTATAGGTTTCCAACCTAGAAGATTCAATGGGCCGCCGAGAGTTGTTTGAGACATCTTTTGTTTTTAAAAGGAAAACAGAGGGGTGTCTTCCAACACATCTTTAAGCTCATCCACTGCTGTCAAGATATTCCAGTTCTTTTTAAACACCTCACAAAAAACATTGTCACTTGCAAATGACATTGGAAATCTAAGTTTCCTATTGTCTATTGTAGTCTTGTTGTAAAATGAAGCATTGTCACTCAAACCATTTCTTGTGTGAGGGGGGTTGGTGTGTTTCATCAGATTATCTCTGATAGAATCTAAATCCTTCTTGTGCGGGATGCTACTGTAAAGGGTCACAATATCATGGTGCACTGACCTATGAAAGGTGTGCTTTTGTGGATCGCATTAAAGGAGTTCCCAGGAGTCCTTAAGATAGAACTGGGAACTTTGTACTAGTAGGTTAAGAAAGAAATCTAGAAGTGCTACGATATACTCAGTTTTCATTTTTTTTTTTAGATGCTGTAGTCTGTCTAAAGGGGGGGGGGGTCAATTTTTTTTTGTGCATTTTGGGAATCCCAAACATTCTCCCAATAAGAGGAGTATTTACTGACACAAAATCAACTTCCAGTTCTGTGATAAGTCCCTTAATTCATAAATCGTATCTATTTCTAAGAAATTTTGATGACGGTTTCTGGGGAGCTACTCTAATTATCTGTGTTGGCTAGGGCTTCCATTTTTCTGACATAGGTGCTTGTGTCCATAAGGACTATCCCTGCACCTTTGTCTGCCTTCATAATCTTGATATGTGAGTTGTTTTTTAAGCCGCTGAAGGTACACACAGATACACGCACACAGACACACACACACACACACACACACACACACACACACACACACACACACACACACACACAGAGTAAAAAGCAAACTACTCCCATTTTTCTGTGAAACCATCACAATTGCATTTAGCTTCAAAAGCAGTACAGAGCAGGGAGAGTCAGTTATGGGGAGAACACAGACTTGTATAACATCACTTGGTATCATTCTGGATCTTCAGGTTCAGCAGGGTCCCTTGTTGTACATTATCACCAAAAACTGTGCTGCATGTTGGCCAGAGGTGCTACTAAGACTGATGCATTTTTCGCTAAAAAGACTTTAGTTAGCTAGCTTTAAATTAAATCTGAAAGATGTATAAGTTGGCTTTTTTTAATTTGTGTATATAGTAGATGCAGCTAGTGTCTTTTTTTTTTTTTTTTTTATCTTCACTAGTTTGTTTTAGAGGGTCCTTTTAAAAGTCAGTCAGCATAGCAGCCTCTTACTGAATTGCTATGACACTTTGGTTTTCCTGGTTTATAATGTGCCTTTTGTTTAAAAACAAGTAAAATGTGGAAAATTTGAACTAATCGCCGTGACACAGTTGTGGGCAGTTGATGTGTTTGCCTTAATGATTGTTATGTAAAGCATTTTTCCTAAATTGTTTTAAGGAATTTATGCGGCTTTGTTAATCGGCTGTTTTGTCATTTCTGAAGTAATTGATATGTTTTTATTTTTTCAGTAACAGCATCACTGGATCCCCAAAACTGAATCAGGTCAATGGGACTTACAAATTGAAGAGTCCTGAAGGTAACTGTTTAATAGCAGATGGACAAGGTAAGGATGTTGCATGAACATCTCTTTAAATTATAATTAACGTTGATAAGCATAAACTTGAGGTCCAGCATTGTTTTTTTAGGGATAACACAAAGAATAGTTGCAAAATCACCAGCAGTAGATGAGTGAAAATGAAAGTAAATAAAATGCAGAAAGTGCACAAAGTAGATGCTTTGCACTCACCAGCCCAGCTCTAGATCACTTGTGGCATGTTCTTTCCTTGAGCATTGCTCCCCTACTACAAAGCTTGCTCCCCCCGCTGATATAGAGTAGGAACACAGTACCTACTGCTAAAGAGTAAAAAAAAAAAAAAAAAAAGTTTGGTGCCTTGAAAAAAAAGGTGTTGACAGTAAGGAAGGCTCCAGTTGGTGCATGGATGCATGGGAAGAGAACTCCCAGTGAGCTGCAGAAAGTTGGTTATACTGAGCAGACCAGGTGACCCTTAATCTACTTGCAGTTGCAATAATTGCACGTCTACAGGAGTGATGACAATAGGGGTTGCTCAGGATATAGGCAGCTGAAATGGTTCAGGCAGGGGTCTGTACTGAGAAGCATAGAGTAGGCTGAAATATGCATACTGTGGAGGCGAAGTAAAGGGAAGAAAGTAAGTAAGGATCCAGTGCCTTCAAAAAAAAAAAAAAAAGAAAAAAATCAAGCCATTTATAAAATGTTTCAAAAAGTGGTGAGAGAATGCAGGGACATTATTTTTTAAGTAAGGGACCTTTCCAGGCAGAATAAAGATGTAATCTCCCAAAGACGGAGTTGTATGTCTTTTCTGGGATATAATTTGCAATTAAACATATATGTGTATGTGTCTCTGTAATGAATTAAGCGTATTATCAGAGAATGAGTGAGCCTTCCGCGGTGGTGCAGCGGTAGCGTTGTTGCCTCAGCAAGAGGTTCTCCCGTTTGATTTTCTGCTGGAATGCGGGGAGTGCCTTCTGTGTGGAGTTTGCATGTCCTCCCCGCGGTTGGGTGGGTGTTCGAAAGACATGCGTAAATGGGCGTCCCTTCGTTGAAGGTTGAACGTCGAGCTGGCACCTCGGCGTTAGTGGAAATCTACTGACAATCATTAGTGGACCAGACTTCCGCTGTGGCGACCCCTAACCGGAAAGAGCCGAAAGACAACAACAGCATCAGAGAATGAGTGAATGTTTCTTCTGACTTGTAATTACATGCTATAACATTTTTGTTGCAGAGTTAAACAGCATTTGTAATAAACTAATTATGGGCGAGACAAACAGGAATGTTTGTTTTCCTAGTAGAGGGAGATTTATTAGTCTTTGTATCCTGACCATTTCCCTTCCTCGTAGATCAGCTGTTGGAAGATTTAAAGTAGAGTATTTACTGAACTGGGTGCTACAGTGGTGCAGTAGTTAGAATTGCTGCCTCATTGCTCTTGGTTCTTCCATTTAGCTCTTCCTTGGGTACCTTCTTTATGGAGTATGCATGCCCTTCCAGTTTGTGTGGGTGTAAGTTTTCTCAGTGATTTGGTTTCCTCACGCATCTTGGACACGCTCTTTATTTAAACTGATGATGCTGTAAATTGCTCATAGGTGTGCATATGCTGTGTTGGGATACTACTTGCTGTGAAGTGGCATTTTGTCCAGAACAGATTCTGTGTTGCATCTAATGGTCACTGAAATAGCCTGCAGGTTACTTTTGTTACCCGAATTTTATAGTGATTTTTGGAAAGGGAGTATCTGTTAAACAGGCCAGCAAAAAAGTATTGTCTATTCATAGTAAATCTTCAGTTGTAGGTAGCATCTGAACTTGCTTTGAGAGGTTCTTTGCAGACTCTAACAGTTGGGCTGTCGTCTTGAGCTATCTTTCTCTCTCTCACTGCTTAATTTTTCATTAAGTGCTTGTACTTGGCATATGCTAATTATGCCTGAGGTTAAGCAATCCTAATAAACAGTCAAACTGCAATTGACCAACACAACTAAGACCCCAGCTGTAACATCAGTGAATGATGCCTTTTGCTGCGGTTGAAACTGGGCAGAGGCCACACATCCTGCCACCACCTGTAACTCTACCTGTCCTATCCCCTTTCCCCGCCCTCTCTGCCCACATCCATGCCCATTTTGTGACTTAATTTTTATTTGAGGGGAAAGTGGGATTTTTCCCTTAATGTATCACAGTAACAATGCGTTTCTTTTGAAAAGTCTGAATTTTAACAAATACCTGTATTCTGTTTTGTTAAACAGAATGCTGGAGTTTGTGCAGAGAACTTTCCAGTGAGAGGCTAATTCACAGTTTTGGGGATCCAGTGATGCTGTTACTGAAAAAATAAAAACATATCAATTACTTCAGAAATGACAAAACAGCCGATTAACAAAGCTGCATAAATTCCTTAAAACAATTTAGGAAAAATGCTTTTCCAGGCTACCAGGCAATCTTTCTGATTTCTGGATAGTCCAGATAAAATCCGGATAAGTGACATGACTAGTGAATGAGGAGCCCAGAAAAAAAATACCGTATGTTGACAAAAGTTTACATCCTGCTTAAAGCTTGAAATTATACAGGGAATAATGAGTGATGTAGTCAGGGCATCGGGCACAGATTAAAATGAGAGGACAATGTAATTGTTTTAGCTGAAAATCTTAGAGGAGATGCATATGCTAGAGTAAATGCTATATACTTGCACAAAGTGAATCTTTGGTTGCTAAAAATCAGTTTCATTCATTAGTATATTTATATGTTAATGTGTACCCTGGGTGGAATGTTTTCTAGTAAGTATTCCTTCTGTTGTATTCAAGCACAAATGCTACTTTACAACTTTTCGGATGTCTGCACTGGCTAACTTGCCCCCCTCTCCACGTTGAAATATTTGTTTCTGAACAACACTATAGATGCACATTTATTATGTAGCCATCAGAGCAAGAAAGACAGTATAGCATTTGTATAAAAATAAAACTGAATACAGGAAGGCAGATGGAAATCTGCTTTACTTGAAGTCTTGGAAATCAGATGTTTCAGCAAATCCATCAGGGTTAATGTGACATCTGAGACCTTGGAGAGCATGTGCGCTACATATTTTTAATCCTATTTAATTGGTATGTTTTGATAATAACCTTTGACATTAATGTTTGCTTTTGCAGTTGATATTAACTGGATGTATTTTGATTTGTTTGGGGTTTACTCCAATTTTAAGCATAAATGACATGTTCTTTGGTTTTGTTTGCTTTGGTGGCCTTTTTCTTTATTTGCAGAGAATAGTTGGTAAAACCAAGTGTAATGAGATGCTGCTTTCTTAAAGATTAATACAGTTTTTCATTTTTCTTTCAGGAGTAATTGATGAATTTCAAGCCTCATTTTCCCCTGTGGGGCTTGACTCTCCCAACAGCAGTGGTGATATCATGCTAGATGCTTCTGGTGACATAACAGTGGAAGATGTTAAGGATTACTTAGTGTAAGTTTATGTATGTATTAGGCTTAACACTCTGGGAGGTTTGAATAAAATGTGCTAAATTCATGTTAATTTTTTTTCACTTACTGCAGTGTTGATTTCAACTGTTCAAAGTGAGTCAGGGTTGTGTACTGTAGTGATCTACTGGAAGTGTCCTTGATATCCCTGCATCAGTTTAATTTACATCTAGGTTGTTCAAAAGCAGTGTATCTAAAAGAAATGAGCTTTCATGGGTAAGGGTATGATGCCAGTGTTCTGAGATAAGCAGGCACTAACCAATGCCAGAACAAGATGACTGCTTTCTCATCAGCTCAATCCCTCCTGGTTGTGAAGCTGTGCTAAAATGGTTTACGACCTATTTTGATGATTAAAATATTGCTATGATGACCTTTATTATTATTATTATTATTATTTCAGAATGATTAACCATCCCTGTTCCAACAGCTGGCAGTGACTGCAGCTTTTTTCAATTTTAAGCAAAATTATTTCATTTTAAGAGCTGGAGATGGCTGAGGGCTTAAGGGATGAGATACACAACTGAATCTGGAAATTAAGTGACAAGTATGGTGACAGAGTGAAACTTGAGCATATTATGCTTACACGAGAAGAGTAATTGGCTAGGCATAGAAGTCCTTAAGAAATAAGATTAGAAATGTAGTTTTTATTTGGGTAAAAAATGGCATGGTTTGTAAAGAGAGGAATGCGACTTTATGGGACATATTGCAAACCTTTTTGGGAATGTGTGGCAAATCCATGAACCAAATTAAATTTGTTATTTGCAGAGTAAAAACTTTTCAGGGTTTTCATTTTTTGCCCGTTCTTGGATGTTTTTG
Organism: Protopterus annectens; assembly: GCF_019279795.1. NCBI lineage: Eukaryota > Metazoa > Chordata > Ceratodontiformes > Protopteridae > Protopterus > Protopterus annectens. The sequence goes on along the minus strand of NC_056746.1, from coordinate 487,396,714 downwards.
CTACCTGGAAGCACCCAGACATTGTTTTACTGCCTTTAAAAAGGTGTATAGCCTTTATAAACCCCCCTGACTTTGTAACCACCCTAAAGCCAATTTCCATTTGATTTCTTCAGTCCAAAATTGGGTAAGTAGGTGGATGAATTTTGTCCTTGCTTCCCCTGAAGAGGGATGAAAAGCTATGAAGAGATTTGGTCATGTTTTTTGTGTGCGTTAATTTAGTCCGCTAGTGGTCTCACCTCTCCCACTTTCCAGTTCCTTAATTATGGACAAGGCATCGAAATAGTTTGCATGATTTTTGTCCCTGTCCTTTATGACCAAGTCTCATGCATTTCCCACTTATGTGTTGGAGGATTCCATACAGAGCCAAGACAAGCAGTCTGAAGGGAGGCTGTCATTCAAGCAGCAGTATGGGGGCAGTTTGTTCTCCTACTGGCTTCCTAATAGTGATGGTATTTATTATGGCCCAACTTCCTGATGGTGAAGTGAGTACTTGTTGCTGCAAGGACCACCTATGCTGTCAGTTGGTGCATGTATGCTTTTCCACATGCAACAAGAGCTAATGTCGCTGGCTTTGGATAGTCATAATCCTGTCTTCCCTCTATTGACCTAATTGAGCTCTGGTCTCCTGGGATGTAGGCAGGGTTTTATCCCTTTATGCTACTGGCACAAACTAGGCTTTGGAATAGGTTTTGGTACTGTCAGATTCTGGGGAACAAGTCCATGGGGAAAACTTTGACTTTCTTCTGTAGTATTACATATTTTCATCTGTATATTTCACTGCTGATGCAGTGACTCAAGGTAGAAGTTGTTCTGCACTAGAGGACATCACTAAAGTTCTTGGAGAAAAAAAATCCATCAAGGAATGCTGATGCTCAAATTCTGGAATGTGTCCTCTTCTGTGAGCCATCCAGGGGAGAAGAAAACTTCCTCGCTGAGAAGATCACCTAAGCATTAGGCAGTATTGCCCCCTCTGGGTTTCTTTGATTCGTCTCAAAAAGTGGTCTTTGGACAAGGAACCCAAATGTTCTTGGACTACTAGCTAGAACTTTCCAGTGAGAGGCTAATTCACTAGATTGGCCCCAACTGGATGCGATTGCAAACAACTACTTTTCACTTGACTAATCTGCATTAATGGCTTCACTAGCAGATCTTATGGAGTTATAAGAGCTATTGTGACAGTCCTCTCTCACTCTAAGGAGCCATGTTCCAGCCTCAGAAAGAAGTAGGTGGTTCTTTCATGCCTCTTGCTAAAAGCATTTGGGGGTGTGTCTGTGTGTGCGGTGGGGGTGGGGGTAGTGACTTCAACATACACTTCTATTAACTTGGATTCTGAATAGTCACACCTTCAGATCCTGATATTTTCACGCCTCAGGGGTTTGGATAGTGTTGATGGATAAGATGATGAATGCCTGTTTAGAATATTGTTTAGGGGAGCTACAAAGGAGATGCCCGCAGTTTGTCTTAATTCTGCTTTCTGTCCAGAACAAAGTGCTAGCTTTTGTACCGTCTTTCATGCCATTACCGTAGTTTGGTGCAGTCATAGAGAGATGGGTCTGATCTTCTCATAACTGAATATTTGGATGGTAGTTCAGCCAGAGTTGAATATCAGAGGCTCTGTTGCTCTGTGTGATGTTATGAGGTAGTGCCGTCTGTGCCAGGAAGAGTAGGGCAGTATATGTGTACATATTCCAGCATAGCTAGCTGGAGTTTTGTAAAGAATTTTATTTGACTATCACAATGGGTTGGACAGATGTTTAAAAATATATTTGTAAAGTTACTTGTGTTAAAATGCATCACCAGTAGGTCCTGCTGGACAGAAAGAATGTATGCATGTATATTGGGTTGTATTTGTTGTAAACATCGTATGTGTGTTTGAGAACCCTGGGAGGGTGAAAAAAATGAAATTGTTATAGCTTTCAGATCCTGCCACAGATTTTGCCAAAGGTTTGTGTGTGTATTGTACCAGAATCAGGTGACCAGATGTGATGGCATTCTCTAACCCACATCTGGTTTCTTTGGAACCCTTGCCAGCAGCACTTTAGAATCTGACCGGAAAGATTTCTGACAGGATGTATATTTCACACATCCACACAAAGACACACATAGTCTGGCTTTTGCTGTGGTAAGATATGTGGCACACATCAGCTTACCTTGCTTTAGTAAGTGGTCAGGGATCAGTAATTCTTTAGTCAGGGACATTAGTGAGAATAGTTTAGTATTGTTTTCTTCATCTGTGCGAAACTATCCAACTGTATTTTTTATATCTCTGTGGTTGGAACTGTTTATTGTATTCAGGATTCTCATGTTTTCTATTTTATTATTTATCATTAAATATTTTAACACCTTTCATTGTGGCTGGTCCTTTAGAGAATACTTTCAGCATCTTGAGTGTGACACTGTGGCCGCTTCTGAAAGCCTTGCTGCTTTGGTCACACCCTACTATTTGTATTAGTATTAATTTTACAGCGTAATTGGGTACTCTTTGTAAAAGGCTTAGGGTAGCTGACTGGTGGCAGCATGATTACCTCAGAGTCTGGGCAGAAGGGACACAACTAGTAAATCTGTGCTAGCTTTTCCCAGGTGTGTGTACTCAAATGTCCAAGTGTATGTGTCGGCTAATGTGAACAGGGACACAGAGCTCTAAAGGAAGTTTGTGTGGGCCTGGAGAGAGTCCGGCCCCAGGTCTGGAGCGTGCTCCCTGTGTTCTCTTAAGGGTAATTGTGCTTGGTGCAGGGAGCTGCATCTGAAAATACTGTGTGAATCCATCTTTGCCGTTAGTGACTGTCCCTCACCGGAGGCAGTGATGAGGATTGAGTCTCCTTGATTGCTAGCCTGTCACAACCTGTACCACGGCTGCAGTTCTTTTTGGTGGTGGTGGTGGTGGGGCAAGTGTCTGTAATTAGAGAGAAGTCATCTCTGCCCCTCATGTAGAGAATTTCCTTCATTGGGTGCTTATCTCTTCTTAAGGAGATACCCCAATAGATCCTGACTTTGGTCTGCTGGGTAGGCTAGCAGACTGGGGTAGCTGTTGACACCTTGCTCCCCCTATTGGGACTGATGGCGGACATTATTTTTACCAGCCTATTGTTATGTATACCCATAAGGGTGCTCCAGATTGTGCATATTTTTATAGGTTGCAGTGTCTTCTTCCATAGATTTGTTACTTTATCACCTGTTTCTTAAGTAGTAGACATGCCACGCAAGCCTGAGATGGCATTTCCCCTTTCCCCACATAACTTCATCATAGAAATTGATGAGTGATACTAGTTTATCCCAAAGTGGGGGGTGGAGTCTTTCAGTCATGTTCCAGAGGAACTTGAATGTCTTTAGAGGGTGCTTCACGTTGAACTTCTGGAGGAGATGACAGTTCATTTCATCTTGTGGGCTTTGAAGGGTAGTTCAGAAATGATTCTGAGGGCTGTGCTGAGGTATGAGATTTTTTGGGGGGGGGGGGGGGGTAAACTTGCCTGATGTTGGTCATTCATTTTTATTTTGTTTATTTGTATAACCATATGTAGATTTGGAGAATAGCATAGACTGGAGAATGGTCTATGGTTAGAAAGTCAAGCCAGTGGCCTAGTATTGGAATAGGAAGGGAGGGGGGGGTGCCTTTTTATTTATTTTATTACTTTATATTTGTAACCAGGTAGATGAGCTTTCAGTCACAATCCATGTCAAAAGGCAGTAACACTTACAATTGAAGAATTTGTCATTATAATACACGTCAAATGTTTGGTTACTGTAAGGTTTCACAGTAAATCAAATTTCACACTTTGTCAACGGTAATACTGTTAAAGCTGCAAAGCTGAAACTTGTTTTGACAATTGTAGTATAACCATTAAGTGAGTGAAGAACCATTAAATCATAATCAAAGAAGCAAGTGCAATTATATATATTGTGTTAACTCAAGTTACTTTGTATAATGAAGGTAGTTGTTAGACCCCATCCTTCAGTGGTAGCATTCCAGCTTGTAGGGGCAAGTTTTGAAAAATATCTTTCTGTTCTTCATAGATTTAATTCAGTTCTACTTGAGAAGATGTCGTACTAATTGGAGTTAAGTGTGTGTTATTTCATAGTGGAATGCCACAGTAGTTGTGTAGCTGTTAAAAGGCCAGGGAATTTAGTGGGGAGATAGCTATAGCCATACTTGGTGGCTAGTTTGCTTTAAATGTAGCTAGGCAGTAGTGTCTTCCACTATTGGGTAAATCATATAGTTCTTTTGCAGTAACTTGTGATAAAGCAGTGTTTTTGAGATGGGTTTAAAGAAGTAATTGGTAATTCATGTGTCTGGGAATAAGTACATTTATCTCAGTATCATTCATGACTTTAAGTATGAAAACTTGTAAGAGACATTAAGTTTGTTGAAAACATTGCCAATTGTGTGCTAGGTTGAGTTTTTAGTCTAGCAAAACTTCAGGGTACTTCTGAACATTGGCCATGCAAAGTAGATTGCACAGAGGATGCTTGATAAAAGTTTTTGTGCCGTACCAAGTCTTTATGGTGCCGTACCAAGTCTTTATGGTGGGCCCAACAGCATTACATTTGCTTTAGAACAGTTGGTAAGTTGTTTGATAGTTCCAAATGAGACTGAAGTCTCTGAAGGTTTGCTTCCAGTGTTAATTTAAAAAATGCAGTTAAGATCTTCGGGGAACACCACATTTAAATGAAGTCCATCATAGCAGGGTTAGATGTGAACTGTAAAGACCCTGTTGTATGTGTCAGAGAATCCTCACTAGGAAAGCTTTTTGATACGAATGTTATTGTCCACTATGTCAAAGGTTCATTTAAGTCAATGAAAAGTGCACATGTAAGTGTACTTTTTTTTCCATAGGTTCATAGGATGTTACTAGGCTAACAGCCCTAGAGTATGTACAAGCCTAGCCATGTTGATCCCAAGTATCCCCATTTGTTTTTCTTGGGTAGTTTGCAGAACGTATTTATAATCAGAGTGGGTCTGTGATCGACACAGGCTACCCCCCCTTTCCATCCAGTTATCTAGGTTACGTTTGAATAGGATCATTGAGGAGCTCCATTTTACATAAATAGAAAGTCTATTCCAGGGAAGCGGCAGTCTCTGGAAGATGCATCTCTCTCTCCATCATGTTCTGTTAGTGTCACAAGCCAGGTTGAGAGCCATACAGTGAGTGACTGTTGTGCCATTTGACTTGTGGATGTGCAGTACTTCTATTAGGGCAGGGTTGGAGATTGCCCTATAGGCCAGGCACAAGTTACCTCTCAGCAGCCTATAAGATAGTGACAGGGCTTTCAGCCTGTCTGTGCAGGTCATGATTTGGAATCCCTGGGTTTTCTTAGTGAGAAGCCTCTGAGGTCTCTCCAGCTGCTGCAGGTATCTGATGAGGTACATTATACTCTATTACAAGTCTGATGAGGCTAGAGTACAGTGGAGTTGTAAAATCCCTTGACCTGGATGCTATGCCCTTGCTTGTGAGGCATGCTACATAGAAGGCTTTCCTTACCATTCCAAATTTTTAAAGCTATGGGTGACCTATTTCTACTTGGAAAAAATGAGGTAAAGTCCGAAGATAGTTACTGGCAAGGTGTAAATGACCACATGGCCCAATTGCCTTATATTGCCTATGGTTCTGTGATTCTAAAGATGGCTGTTATAATGATGAATTTGGAACAGAAGTTATGTTTTTGGAGTGTGACACATTATGTAATTTTGGGTAGAGAATGTTTTCTGGTATTTTAGCTCATGAGCAACTGTTGGACAGTAATCTGTTGCAAATGCAGGAGACTAGGACCTTGAGCAGTGGCCATATTGTGGCATGTTCAAAACTAAATGGCACAATACCAGTGGTAGGCTGTGTTAGGAAATACTAAGCTGCCCATTTTTAAGAACATAAGATGAAGTGTGTGAACAAAAGGATTAAAGCTCATTTTTTCCAAGGTATTTTGAGCATTTTTATGTTTAACCTATTTAAAATGGAAAGATGAATTAATAGATTTCTTGTATAGAAGGGTACTGGAAATGGGGGAATTGCCAGTTTTGATATTTGGAGAAGATGAGATTAAATTTGTAATGGAATTTTACAGTATGTTTGCGTTTTTGTCAGCTGTTGATTTAGGTAAGATTTTTAAGAAATGACTGTAGGTTCCAAAACTGTTTGGGTTGGTTGAAATGGAATGCTTATTTTTGGATGCCCCATATATGGATTTTAAGCAGTGGCATTTTTAAATGCAACTACATTAGCAGGGTCCTGCTTTTAGGCTTTCTTTGGTTTGTCACCTTTTCAGCTTTTCTTTGACATTTGTCTGCCCCCCCCATCATGGAATATCTTGAAAGTCTGAAACTGGGCCATTGAGAGGGACACGTTCTTCATACTAATTCACAAAAGGAATTGATAATGTCGCAGATTCCCAAGTCACCATTCAGATTCTCTTCAGGAAATGGATTTCAAGCTGATCTACCAACACAGGATCATTGTGGACTGAGCTTTTAACCACAGTCATGGCAGAAGGGATGCACCTGTGGGTAGGCAAGTTCTTTTTGTTCTCCTAACAGATTCTCAAAAAACACTTGTAGAGAAAAGGAAGACTGTGATGAAATGAGCTACTGCCAGCCCAGCTATCTGGAATTTTGTAAATTGTCATCTGTGAATATCAGGATGATTCATATAAGATCCTTTTGTTACAGATGTATTAGAACTGTATGTCATGTGTATTTCAAACTGCTGGTACACAAGTGTGTTGAAAAGGTATTTTCTAAGTGTATTTAAAATGCATCCACAGCATGCTGTACTGGAGTGAAGAGAAATGTACATGCACTACTGTAACTGTTTAAATGTATATATTTTAACAGGAAGTTTTCAGTCCAGCAAACTTCAGGCAAATAACTGAGATTAAATTACTTTATAGGCTAGGCTAGAGACGGAGTCTGTGCTGAAAAGCTTTCTGTATTGTCTTTAGGGTGAAATAATTACTAGTCTTGAAATATGGAGGAATACAATTGTTTTATGACTTCCAGCATCTGCCAAAGATTTGAAGTCTTTGTATTTTCACAGGTAGATGCTAAATACTGGCAGCTTCCAGCAGTGGGGGTTTCACCTGGGGTAGAGTCATATGACAAGAAATTATATCATCCCAGCAGTAATATTTGTGAGATATTAATTTGAGAATTCTCTTGAGACAGCGTTCTGTATTCTGTCTTGAGCCTAACAAGAACCATTCACCACACATCTGCCTTGCTCTAATGAAGTAAGTTTCAAGGTTATAGTAACTCTTTAGATGCAGTCAGGAATATAGTAAAGCTTAGTTTAGATTTTTGTTTATTTGAGGCTGTCCTGCAATGTTTTAAATATTTCCTGTAGTTTTGAACTCTCACTGTGAATATATATTTTGTATTGCTTGTTCCTCTATTATTTATTAAATATATTTAAACCTTTCAATGTGAAGTTGTTAAATCTCTCCGTTTATTCTCACTGATGGGTTCAGAGCCGATCCTCTGCTCCAACACGGCCAATAGCAAAGCTCAAGGTTTGCCAGTAGCTCGAAACCAAGCCCCTTATTCCAGAATGCACTGCTGGAATTACCTCAGATCTAATTTGCCATGGCAAGAGAGATCTCAGTGATCCGGCTAGCTCAGACCATTTGTGAAAAAAATAGCAAGTTTTTGATAGAAATCTTTTTTTTCTCTTAGATATTGTTCTTGTATATAGTTTGGGTATTAGTGTTAAAATTATAATAACAGAATTAGTAGTTTGGGATAGTTAGTGCCCTGTTGGCTTAGTCGTTTTGTGTGGGCCTTTTAGCCCTATTTAGAGTTGATCACTATTTTCTTCTAGTCAGATTTTTCTCAGTGGGCCTGTTTAGCCCTGTATTTGTAAGTTATAGTTTAACTGTCATAGATAGTGCCCGGTGTGGGCTTAGTTGCTTTCCTTTGTTAGTGGGGTCTTTACAAAGAAAGGAAAGACTTCACCCTACTAATTTTCAGTATACTGTTTTTTGTATTGTACTGTTTAGAGTATGTCGGATGACAAGGAAAAGTCCCATCCCAAATCAGGATTCAAGAAATGCCCAGATTGTGGTCAGGAAATGTCCGTCACTGACAGATGCATTCAATGTGTTTACTGTCTAGGGGCTAAACACCTCCAAGACGCTTTGCAGCATTTGACATTCCTTTTCTTGAAGAGTCCTCTTGGAGAGAAGGAGGAAGCTAATTGACAGGGGATTACTGCAGCATTCCTTTTCTGAGGTGTTGAGTAGCCAGGAAGGTGCTAGCATTTCTTCAGATCCCAAAAGTTGCAAAAAAGGCAAGAACTTCAGAGGGTACAGGGTCATCGGTTCCACAGACCTCAGAACCAAGTGTCCCTTTGATTCAGAGCCAGCTCCCAGTCTTTGAGCCGGTGTCTGAGGTTCCCTCTTCTCCTCTGCTCCAGTCAGCACCTTCGGTGCATTCATCTAAGTCTTCAGTCAGCCTTTCGGATTTGGACATGGATCGGCTAGTGCAGAAGCTTTTACAGGCACCAGGACTTTCCAAATTGTTGTCAGCTCGACCATTTCGTTAGTGGCGAAGACCATTGAACTGGATTTGTCTACTCCTCCAAGCCGTAGTGGACCCTCTGAGCCGAAGGAACCCGAACCTATGATTGCCGAACCTTTGGAGCCGACACCCGCACCGGTGTTATCGGCTCCATCTACTCGGATGTCCTCTGCGCCGACTGAGGACTCTTAAGAGCCGGCGCTCTCCCATCGGGTCCAGGGAAGATAGTCAGACTGATTTGTCAGTGCCGACTCTTCCTCTCTGGGCTTTGGCTCAGATGAGCTCAGCTCCTACCTCGGGCTTGGAGCCCATGGTTTTGGTGCGGGAGGATTAGACTGTCTTTTCGGGTCAGTCTACCCCTTCTCGTTAGAGCCATGGTGCCTTCGATGCTATGAGGAGAGTCCTGTCTCCCAAGACGTCAGCATAGGTTCGGCCTTCCCTCTCCCCTCAAGCTCCTATGTCTGCTTCTTCGTCTACCGGTCCCCCTAAGCGTAGAGACCCTGAGCCTCAAGTATCCCCACAGGGCGTCCCCTGCTCTTCTTAGACCTCCCCAGATCCCCCCACTGAGGTGGTGCCCAGGAAGGGACTGTGCAAGAGGAGGCACTTAGACTCCCCACAGGAGTCTTTGACATCTGACACGGACTTGGATGAGTCAGAAGGGTCCCCTCGATCCCCCTCTGAGGATATCTCCTTTGCAGAGATATTAGAGATCCTTAGAGGGGCGATTGGTAGTCCAAGACCCCTACTGAGGACTAGTCCATGCTCTTGAAGGCTTTTGAGTCTCAACCATCCACTTCTTGGGTGTCTCCGCCTTATGACGAGCTCATGGAACTGATCTCTCGTAAGGCATGGGAGTCACCGGAGGCCATGGAACCTGTCCCTCGCAAGCCAAATAAATTCATGTCTGCCCCAGTGGACAAGCCCTTTTTGACCAAGGGAGTGCCTGTTGATGCCATGGTGGTAGCTGCAGCCACCAAAAAGGAAGTGTCTGAAACATCTGCATTTATCTATCCTCCTAACAGAGATTCTAGGATCATGGATAGATATGGGAAACGCATGTTTAGTTCAGCGACTTTTTCTCTGCGATTTACTGAACTACTTAACCCATTTTACGAGACTACAAAGAGATCATCTGAAAGAGCTAGGAGGTACTCTCCAGGGTATGGTAGCTGCAGGGGTTGCCGACAGTCAACACACAGCTCACTACCCTAAACTCAGTTGTGAACTCGTCCATGCGTCTCATAACTTATGCAGCTGATGGTTCGAGTAGAGCCGCTAGTTCGGGCATTGCTCTGCAAAGACGAGCCTGGATGCGTCTCTGTTCCTTTGCGGAACCCTTTAAGTCTTCCTTTATCAACACCCCATTCGATGGCTCATCACTGTTTGGGCCCAAAGTAAAGGAAACTGTAACCAAGTGTGAGCAGGAAGGCAAGACCTTATCTGCTGTTTGAGTCCGTTTTTTTACCCCTACTCAGCCCAACCCCAAGGGCCCTAGGGGAGGGAAAATGTGATTCCAAAAAGCACAGGGAGCCTTTCCGGATACACGTGGAGAAACCCCCTCTAGAGGCAGAGGAGGGGGTTATAACGGAAGATGCCATCCCCGCGGCAGAGGGGCTCCGCAGCAGCAGGGTGACAGGGGTCAGTTCTCTGGTCAACCCTACCGGTGCCCCTGAAAGGGGGTCCGGCTGTTCGGCTCTGGAGGCAGTCGGGGGTCACTTGTCTTTGTACCCAGAAGCCTGGCTAAACATAACATCAGATACATGGGTACAAAGCATCATTTCCAGAGGTTATTTCATACCGTTCTCTTCCCCTCCCATTCCTGTAAACAGAATCCCAGATGTTCCACCCAGTCTCAGGGAGCAAGCAATCGTAGAGGTCCACAGATTGCTAGAAAAAACACATCCAACCAGTCCCAGCAGACCAAGTTGGATTCGGAACTTACTCGAGATTCTTTTTGGTACCAAAGAAAACAGGGGACTGAAGACCTATCTTGGACCTCAGCAGACTCAACCAGTTCGTAAAGAAAGAGAAGTTCTGAATGGTCACACTTCAGTCCATTCTTCCCTTCCTAGGGAAAGGCGATTGGATGTGCTCCATAGATCTCAAGGACGCGTACTAGCACATAAAGATGAACAGACGCTCCAGAGATCACCTGCTTTTCCGGCTGGGAGCCAATCATTACCATTTCCGAGCCCTGCCCTTTGGTCTCACTACAGCCCCCAGAGTGTTCATCAAATGCATGGCAGTGGTCACGGCTCACCTGAGGCGTCTAGGATTCCAGGTGTTTCCATACCTAGACGATTGGCTCCTCACCGCTACCACCAGGCATCAATTGACTCGGGCAACACAATACACTCTGACATTCTGCCATCAATTAGGCTTTACAATCAACTTTGAAAAGTCTGCCTTATCGCCATCGCAGCATACTGTTTTTATAGAGCAGAGTTAGATACCTCAACTGCCATTCTTCGTCTTCCAATCGAAAGTCTCATTTCTCCGCCAACACGTCAGCTCACTGGTGTCAGAACAAAGCTACAGCAGCAGAGGTCTTGAAGGTGCTAGGTTTGATGGCAGCAGCAATCCTGGCTATACCACTCGCAAGGATGTATATGCGAATTCTTCAGTGGTTCCTCTTTGCTCAGTGGCCTTACCAGAAACTACCGATGCACCACATGATTCTCATCATGGATTCTTGCAAGAGAAACCTTCGGTAGTGGTTGACGTCTCCATGTCACAATCGGAAGACCCTTTGTCACCCCCCCCCCCAATAGCCACTGTGACCATGGACGCTTCCCTGATAGGGTGGGGGGCATTTTCAGGGAAAGACTGCCCAAGGCACATGGACTGATCAAGAGTCACATCTGCATATCAATGTTCTGGGGTTGAGAGCGGTACTTCTGGTGTTGCAGTACTTTCAGGACTCTTCCTCTAGGAACTATTGCAATTCAGATGGACAACATGTCAGTAGTCTGGTACTTGAACAAGCAAGGTGGAACCAAGTCTTACCCCCTTTGTCGAGAAGCCCTCTGGGTCTGGCAATGGGCTGTGTCATCCCAGTGTTTTCTGTTAGTAACGCACATCCCGGGGAAATCCAACGTGATAGCGTACAAGCTAAGCAGGGTGATATTGCTCCCTCACGAGTGGTCTCTCAAACAACAGGTTGCGGAGTTGATTTTTCTAAATGGGGCCAGCCTTGCTGCGACCTCTTTGCCAGCCACATCAATTCAAAATGCAGAAGCTACTTTGCCGTAATACCACCTCTGGGACATCCCCCGAGAGATGCACTTGTACACGATTGGCCCCCGGGTCTCTCTTATGCATTCCCACCCTTCCCATTGATGCCCAGATTTTTCCAGAAAGCAAAATCGCTGGAAAAGACTGTTGTCTTCATAGCCCCCTACTGGCCTCAACAGATTTGGTTCCCGTTTCTCCACCATCTCCTGTTGGAAGATCCATGGATCCTGGACCCAGTTCCGGACCTTTTGACGCACCCATCAGGGGACCTCCATCCTTCCCTGCAGTCCCTGAAACTGAATGCTTGGCTAATCCACTTCCCCTAATTGCCAGGCTTCATTCCATTTCAGAAGATACAAGACAAGTTCTCTGGTCTTCTCACAAGCCATCCACCAGGAAATTATACTGCAGTAAGTGGAAAAGGTTCTCAATTTGGGCCAACACACAGAAAATTGACCCTTTCCGACCTCTGTTATTGCCCATTTTAGAATTTTTAACAAAGATTTTTAAGGAAGGGGCAGCAGCTGCTACAGTTCGAGTCCAGTTAGCTGCCATCTCAAATTTCCACCTTGGATTTGGTGGCTCGAATGTTATGGGGGCCATAAGTTATCTAAAACTTTTCTTAAAGGTATTCTTCACATGAGACCTCCTGTCAAAATTCCTTATTCTCCCTGGAATTTGAAATTTATGCTGCCTCAAATTATTCTCCCCCCTTTTGAACCAGCAGCATCTTGTGATCTCAAATATTTATCCTGGAAAACTGTTTTTCTAGTGGCCATTACTTCTGCCTGCAGAGTGTCAGAACTCCAAGCATTATCTGTCAGACCACCTTACATGATTTTCCATGCTGATAGAGTATTGCTCAGAATAAACCCCTCATTTTTGCCTAAAGTCTGTTCTGAATCCAAGATCAATCAGGTCACTGAACTGCCAGTCTTTTTTCCCAACCACTCTAACAAATTGGAATACATGCTGCACAAACTTGATGTACACAGACAACTCAGATTTTATCTTGACAGAACTAAGGATATTAGAAAATCAGATCAACTTTTTGTATCCTTCTCAGAAGCCAGAAACGGTAATCCAGTGGCTAAAACAACTTTATTTAAATGGTTATCAGATTGTATATCCTTTGTTTATGCGAATGCGAGCATGCCGTTGACACACACACCTAAGGCTCATTCTTCCAGAGCTGTTTCTACGTCTTCTGCCTTTCAAGCTAAGTTGCCCCTTGACAATATTTGCACTGCAGCCACTTGGTCTAATCCTCATACCTTTATCACGCATTACAAAGTAGATAAGGCTTCCTGGGACAGGTCTTCCTTTGGTTCCACGGTACTGAAAAACGTACTTCCATGAGCCACCCAAGACTTGAGGTTGCTAGGGACGCTACCCATCAGTGAGAATAAATGGTGAGATTTAGCAACTTCACATAAAGAAGTTATGTACTTACCATAACGTTCCATGTGAGTTGTTTATCTCGCCTTTATTCTCACGTCCCTCCCTCCTTCCCCCTCCTGGCTGACTGTTGACTTAGAAGCTAGTACCATCCTGGTTATTAAATACTACTTCCCCTTCGGGAAGTGCTTCTTTGTAGAAATAAATAAAAGGGTATATATACTCGCAGCAAACAAGATCTGAGGTAATTCCAGAGGTGCATTGTGGGATAAGAGGCAGGGTCTCGAGCTACTGGCAAACCTTGAGCTTGCTATCGGCCGTGTCGGAGCAGAGGATCAGCTCTGAACCAATCAGTGAGAATAAAGGCGAGATAAACAACTCACATGGAATGTTATGGTAAGTACATAACTTCTTTTTGTGGCTGATCTGTGTAGAGATATTTAAGCTTTGAGAATACTTGCATATTTATTTGGTGACACTGTCTGCCACTCCTAATAGCGTTGCTCTTTTGCTCAAACTACCATTTGTATTAATATTACATGCTAAGAAGATTGGACACCCTTTAAGAGCCTTAAAGTAGCTGATCAGGAGTTGCCTGGTGGCAGTGGTAACTATCTTGTAGTCTGGGCAGAAGGGGCATAGCTAGTAAACCTGTGCCATCCTTTCCTGTGTGTGTGTAAATCAGACCTCAGTGTGTGTGTCAGCTGTTTGGGCAAGGGGCATGAAGCACTGGTTGGATGGCGAAGGTCCTGCAGGTCTTGGCTTGGTCACTCGGCTGAGATCTCAACTCTATAGCTGTGCTAGTGGGGAGTCTGATTGGGGATCTGGAGAAAGGTAGAGGAACCAGCCCCAGACTGGCTGCCGTCTCAGTGTGCTCTTAGGGAAATTGCACTTGATGCAGACAGCTGCATCTGGGAATACTGTGTATGTTATCCTCCCAGTGTACGTCCCCACTGTTGTCAGTGGTGATTGAGGCTCCTTGATTACTGGTCCAGTGGTGGGTCATCACAAAAGACCATTCAAAAGTCAAACAGCTGTCCCCTCCCCAGTTCTGTAATACTGCAGGAAGTACAGTAGTAAATAGTGATCCTTAAAAATGGAACAATTTTAACAAAGGAGGGGCGTTTGAAAATAAACAATTGAGAAGAGTCAGAGGCTGGTCTGGGCCACAAGGAAGGTGAAGAGAGGCTGCCCCTCCCAGACAAGAGGGCCCCTTCTAATCCTGACTTGTCATCCCCACCCGACTCTGCCGCCTCCCCCACCACTACACACACGCACATCCTAGGTAAGACTTTCACACTTCAGAGATAACCAGGATTAGCCTGCCTACAGAATGAAGTTCAAAGCTTTTTATAACCATTTTAGGAATGCATCCAGTGCTCCCAGACCAGGTCTTGTTGGCATTACTTATTCTGAAATAATGGATAAAAGCCAGAGCCATATAAAGCATTCCCTTACAGTAGACAGCAGAGTTTAAAACCGTTCCTAATGTTTAAAAAAGGCCTGTCTGTCAGTCTGTTCTGAACCTCTCCGGGTTAAATTCTGTAAGGGTAATAAATGCAGAGTGTTACCCTTGCAGGCCCTTATTCATCTTTTGTTGTAGCATGCCTTTATGGTGACCCTGTACATATTGAATACCCAAAGCAAATTTCCAGTGAACATCTCCACCAAAAACTTGAATGTGAAGTGTTCAACACTGAACTGCTGCAAAAGAAGTACAGTACTGTTGGAAGTAACATGACCCTGAACGTGTACCTGCCCCACACAGTTCCTCAGATTTGTAGCAGAGTCTAAGCACTTTACCTCCGTGCTGTGAGTTTTCTACATCTGCCATGGTATTTACTAGATGTGTGTAGCCCCAGTGTTTACCCACCTTACAAAGAGGGGAATTTACCTTTGCCCACATCTGGATGACTATTTACTACAAGCCCAACTCCAGGTGAACTTTACAGATCTGAAGTGAACTATAGTCTGCCTGATCAATGTAGGGATTTTCCTGAACTTTCAAAAATAATTTGCTTTCCTTCAACAGATGATCTTGGGGGACAGTACTGGATGCAAAGTTAGGAAAACTGCCTTTACCAAAGGATCAAATCCGGCATGAGTACTCTCTTCAAACAGTTAATACGGTGGCATCTTGACACCAAAATCCTGAGTTGTATGTCTACTTTCCTTCCAGTGGTATTGTTGGCCAATCTTACAATGTGCAACATTCATTCAGTGGTACCTTAACCTGTAGGAGCAGTATCACCAGCATTTGGAGAAAAATCTTACCCCTAATTATTCCTGTCAGAGGGTGTTTTGGATTTGACAAGTCTCCTTCCTAGACCCTGACCACAGATACTTCAAACTTCACTTCAGGACCTGACATGGACATTCTGAAAGCCCAACTTTAGTGGAGTAAAAGGAACAGGGGCAAGCACATGAATGAGTGCTTAAAAAAAAAAAAAAAAAAAAAAAAAAGGCAGTGACTTGCAGATTTTCAAACCGAGGCAAAAGTCTGGTACCTGAGCGTTGCACACAGTATCATTGTATTGTGGTTGTCGGGCAAGAGGGGCACACCTGTCACACCTGTGCATACTGGCTCTGTCTACAAGCCTCCTCCATTACAGAATTCTCAGTCAGACCACCTGAACAGGTTTGCCTCCAACTTGTGTGAATGAAAATTTGGCAGACAGGTACTTGAGAGATTTAATTCAGTGATTAGGGTAGTCACTTGCATACTTGTCTTCCAAGACTACCACCAGCTCAAGAAATGTTGCTGTAATTTGCCATGCAAGGAAGCCTGAGCAACAAATGTGTTCTTAAATTCTGTGGGTCAGCTGTTTTAAATCTTCTCCCAAGGGTACTATATCCATTTCTGACCAAGACAGCATGGCATTACCAAATGATGCTGAAGAGCAAGGAGAAATCCCAGCACTTGCCAGTAAATTTCACACAGTATCTCATCAAAGAACATTTAACTACCCATTATCTCTTCAGTTTTAACTAGGTGAGGTTGTTGGTTACATTTTCCCAGTCTGCAACCAGTGATTGCTGACCATAGAGAATTGCTGATGGCTTTTGTGCACCAGTAGTGATTCAGAGATGTTTTTAATGTCCTTTTTTCTCTGCAGTTATGTGACTTTGGAGTTACCTTATGTAAGTAAGGGCTTAGAGTTTATTCCCTGCAAAAAAATGGTTTGTGCTTCGTTTAAGGTCCACTTGTTAGCTGTTGCAGCCTGCTTGCCTATGAACTTTTCTCAGACTTGCATCCCCACTATTGAACCAGTTTAAAAATGTACTCTATTTGAGACCCCACCCCCACCGGAAGGCCAATTCCCTTTATTTTTTTTAATGTGGCAAAGCAGGCTTTGCCTCCCTTTGAGCCAGCCATCACTGGTGTATGTTTCTTGTGGTCAATACCATGTCAGAGAATTCCAGAACTACAAGCAAGCCTTATACAGTTTTCCACAGAGATAGAGGGGCACCCAGATCCAGGTCACATTTCATACATAATTTCAGGTATCCCCAAATCAAAGAATCTGTTTGGCAGTGTTTTATCTCAAACCACAGAAAAAGATGGAAAGGTACTAACAGCTGATTGACATGTATGGGAAATTATGGCAGCACACTGAAAGAACAAAAGATCTGAGGCAGTTTAACCATACCATAAGAGCAAGCATTATCCAAGCAAATCTTATCCAAATAACTGGCATACTGCTTTGCTTTGTTATGATCTTCATGACAGGACTTCACAAGGGTGGGTCAAAGCCCACTCTAATAAGGCAGCAGGTATTTCTACATACTGTTTTAAAAATGTTACCCCAGACTGTGTGTTTGACTGTTATCTGCACCATAATTTTTCCAGACACAGCAAACTGGACCTATGCAGTCTTGAAGTAGGTGGTACCTCCTCCCAAGGTTAGTGGCTGAGTAGAAAACTGTTTTATTACTTTACAGGGGATGTTGAATGGTAGTGATGCAGTGATCTTTGTGGAACAGAATGCATTTATGTGAGCGTACATGCTGTAACAGGAAATGTTAAGATCAAAGTTGTAATATTGGTGTCTCCCTCAGACCACTTTTGAGTGTCCCTTGCTCATCTCTGTGGGGAAAGAAACCACCAGGCTCTACTTACCTCATGTAGCACTCAGTTGGGTGGAAGTTGATAAGGGAAAACACCTTATGTAACTCTAGGATGCTCCTCTTCATGTTTTCCTGAGAAGGCAGATCAATTCTGCCACCGCACCTGGACTTGACTTCTTACTCGGAGAAATAAAAAGATATCACAGCTGCTCAGTGGTTTCCTTTTTGTACCACTAATCCTGCTACCACCTTTTGCTTGAGGAGGAGCCATGCTGTGTTTTGCGAACATCTAGGGCTCTGGAAGCCTGATCAGCATGCCTGTATCTAATTTCCAAGGATTGAGTGGTACTGTACAAGAGGTGCTAATACTGAAATATACTGTGAGGTGAAGTATGCTTACACAGCTATACTTTATCATTAGACTGTATAAATAAAATGTGCAGAATAAAATGTTCTCATTGTAAGAGAAAATGCCCCTTTCTACTTGCAGTTTGCACTTATCTGTGAAGCAGTTGTAAGGCAGTTAACTCAACAATGCCTCCTTATGTAATGTTACATTGCATAGTGTCTTCATCTGTTCAACTGTTTAAGGGTCGAGCATTTGGCAAGTAAGGGAAAGGTATTCCTTCCTGAATTATTTCTGACTGTAGGTCAAAGGAGGCAAAGACTTGAATGTCAGATACTAGTTTTGGTAGGGAGACTATTCTTAAACTGCTAAAATACTAATTTGATTCTCTAACTAATGCTGAACCTAAGCCCAGGAGGTGGGCATGGGTTTGCAATAATTGACCACTCACACTATCAGGAACTGCCAGCCTGCCATTATGGATACTGATCTATACAACTTTTGAGTTACCAGAAGAGTGCAGCAGTCAGTACCTTGTGTGCCCAGGAATCTCCATTCATTTTTTAAACTACTCGCTTGTACTGGTGAGCACTGAAGGGCACACTTGCACTTTGCAGGTCTTCAGCAACAACATTTCCTGTCCTGTGTCATTGGAGTCTCGTCCATTCTTTGGAAGGATTATACCTCTCTCGTATGTCTTGCATCAGCCCTGGGGCCATTTCTCTGTAGGCTGTACGTACTTTGGGAGGTGCCTTGGAGGCATCAGTAGGTCAACAAATTACCTGTTTTGACTTTCCTCATCCCAGAGAAGAAATTTATACTGCTAGATTAGGCTCTTCCTTACTATGTCATTGTGAGTGAATCTAGCTACCCTGCAAAGAAATATCCTCCTGTTTCTGTGATCTCATGCTTTTGAACACTGTCCAAAACTCAGGACCATAAGCAACTCTAGGGACAGAGACCAGAAAATTGAAAGCATCCTATGACTCTTCTCACGTCACCTTTCACAGTTCAGTGCATCACTTGCATTACTACCATAATGGCACCCGTCTTCTGTTCAACGTCCCAGTAGCCTTTACCTTCATTTGTGAACAAGATCCCAAAGTCTTTCAGCTTTTCCTGGTTAGGGGTCACCACAGCAGATCACCGGTCTGCTATTGATTGGCAGTGGGTTTTTATGGAGTCAAGTTGCCACCAGCCTGGCACCCAACCTTCACAGAAGGCACACACATGCACCTACCTGAATGTCTTTAAAGTTCAGTTGACCACAGGGAGGACATGCAGGCTCCACACAGAAGGCGCTCCAGCCGAGAATTGAACCAGAAAACCTCTTGCTGTGATGCGAAAATGTTAACCGCTGCACCACCAAGGCACAGTAACAAGATCCTGAGATGCATAAATTCTTCCATTTCAGGTACCATTTTTCCCCGTCTGCAGAGAGCAGTCCACACACTTCTTGGAAAGAGCCAGGACCTGTGGTTTGGAGATACTAATTTTTACCCCAGCCACACCATACTCCACAGTGAAACACCCCATTGCATTGTAGAGGTCAGTCACTGGAAGCTAACATTACCTCGTTCTCATATGCAAACAGGGATGCAATCCTTATGTCCCTAAAGTGAATGACCACCTAGTTGTTGGCTGTTCCTTAACATCCTGTCCTAAAATGGCATGGGCTGTTACCCTTTTAAGATGTACCCCAGCAGATGCCCTGGGCAACTGGGGATGGAGACCAGCTGCCTGCTGTGGATATCAAAGCATTCTGGAAACCAGGCTGGAAGGCATGCATCTTTTTGTAGCCTAAACCAATGGATAAATAAACCGATATATGACCCTACTGTGTAAACATGTATAGTTATGGTGAGTAAAGGTACACAAATGCATTTTTTTCTTGATTGGGTAAGCTGTGTGACTCCCACCCCCACCCCAATTGCAGTATCTTTCTCATGGCATTTTAAAAGTTTGTTGGTTATATTTTTCAGATGAACGTAGATGATGGAACATTTTAATGATTGCTTTTCTTGTGATCATTACTTCTCTACCTGCAGATCCTCTCAAGAAGCTGAGAAAAACCTGAAGAATATGTC
Organism: Protopterus annectens; assembly: GCF_019279795.1. Lineage (NCBI taxonomy): Eukaryota > Metazoa > Chordata > Ceratodontiformes > Protopteridae > Protopterus > Protopterus annectens. The sequence continues at coordinate 487,377,078 of NC_056746.1, read as the reverse complement.
TGATGATGAAGCAAGGTCTCCAGGGATCCTCATTAAATGAGAGAACAAACAGCAAATGTATTATCGTAAGTTTTCAAGCTGTATGAGGTTAGGGGCACTCATCTAAACTGACCCACAGATTTCTCATGAAAATGATTCAGGGGTTCTTTGAATCCTGTTTTTCAGCATTTGCCTGACAGTTCAGTGGTAGTTTTGTTGGTTATGTGGTCTTGGCTTATTTTAATAGCCTGAATAGAGAGTTACTCTACAAGAACTTTTTTGTCATATTACTTGCTTTTGGGAGGGGGGGGGTTATCCTTTTTGTCTTTCATAAAGGGTGGTGCCTTCAGATTGTGGGCTGTATTGTTTAATCACTCATTCATTTAATGTGCTTTGCTCTGGATAGGTAGATTTACTTTAATTTGCTGCTGATTGATTTTTCGGCTCCATGGTCTTTTATCAGTGGACTAGTGAAAGTTTCAAAGGTCTTTCAGCAGCAGTACAGCTTTCTAATATCACTTTTTCTGAATGACTGTTTCCTGGTGACCCTTCCCATGAGCCTGCATCTTTGTAATCCGTAGCTTTAACAAACATGGTGACATTTGCTAGGGTTGAAAAACTCATAATGATTTGTTTTTACTAGTAACAGGTTTAGTTCTGATATGTTAAGAACATGGCATTCCCCCTTTTAAAGTTAAATATTTGAAAAGAACATGAACACTTGGCGACATGGATATCGGAGTGAAGGAAGAAGACATTACTGGCGCAATACAGGATGATATACTGTTCATGCATAACCATCAAAGCTTCGGTGCTACAGAGGACATATCACTGTGTAGCTAATGCCAAAGAAAAGTTTGATAACATCCACAGTATTGCATGTTTTTGCAGTCAGATGGCCCTAGTTACTTTAGGTTCTTTTATCTAGGTAGTCACTAATCTTGAGTAAAGTTGTAAACTGTGGGCATTAAATTAGTAATTCATTGTAATTCAACTGCTGTGAAAATTGTAGCACAGTAGCAGTCAATACAGTATAAAAGCAGTAATGCCATTAGTTTAAGTAGGGAATAAGGAGAATATTTAGATATTGAAAGTTCACTTTGCCTGCAACTTGTTTTTCATTACTATCAGTAACATTTGTACTAGTACTTTGGTATCAGATGTGTAGTAGAGTCTGTCAGAAAGAAATAAGCCAGTCTTATGAGAAAGCCAAGTTCCATTTCCTGTTCAGAAGGAGCTTACAAAAAAAAAAAAAAACAGATCAACAGTGGTTTGCTACTATTACTCGTATTCACAACTCAGCAAAAAAGAACGAATAAATAGAAAACGCTCACTTTATTACGAAAACAAAGCTTTCGGGAAATATCCCTTCAGTGTTCAAACTTATTATTTACAATCATGTTATTTAAATGAAGTAATATACAACATATGACACAGCCATCCAATAAGAACTCACAAATCATTAACCATTCAGTTTTTAAAAAAACATATTACAATATAAAAACACTTAGGTTTAATTTTCTATTTTTATTCAAACACTCATTCAATAAAAAAAATGATTATCATAGGAGTATAAAGACTTATTTATACTGTTTTTGTTTAAAATCTAACATAGGTTTAATTGTTACCATATTATTAAGCCCAGGTGTTCTATCAGCTTCGAGTCTTATAATCCACTTGTATTCAGGCATCTCTAGTTTGTTTGTCTCCAAGCCTCAGATTTTTATATACAACCTCTAAAACTTTAAATTTAAAGCTATGTGAGGCTCCCTCATCCATTTTATCCTTTTCTAAAATAAACCTGGAACAGTTCCTTGTTATAGTTGTAGCTGTTCTGACATTTGTGATAAAAAGTTTTTTGAGCATCCAGTGAATAAATTAAGATATGACATTAAACACCAGGCAACATGTAATACGTCTATGATAGTTTACCTGGCAACGTATACAATGCCAAGAGTTTTATGTGGTAAAAAGCTTGAGACAATTAAAGGACTGTATTATTGAGCACAAATCGGATCAAATGCCTTAGCAAAGCGTAAAATGGATGAGGGAGTCTCACATAGCTTTAAAGTTTTAGAGGTTGTATATAAAAATCTGAGGCTTGGAGACAAAAACAATAAATTAGAGATGTCTGAATACAAGTGGATTATAAGACTTGAAGCTGATAGAACACCTGGGCTTAATAATATGGTAACAAACCTATGTTAGATTTTAAACAAAAACGGTATAAATAAGTCTTTATACTCCTATGATAATCATGCTTTTTTATTGAATGAGTGTTGGGTTCAATTTTCTATTTTTATTCAAAGTGTTTTTATATTGTAATATGTTTTTTTTTAAAAATTGAATGGTTAATGATGTGTGTTCTTATTGGATGGCTGTGTCGTGTTGTATATTACTTCATTTAAATAAGATGATTCTAAGTAATGTGTTTGAACACTGAAGAAAGGGATATTTCCTGAAAGCTTTGTTTTTTGTAATAAAGTGAGCATTTTCTATTTATTCGTTCTTTTTTGCAGAAGGAGCTTACACACACATGGGCTAACAGTATGTTGAAGTGTCAGGGACTTCAGCCGCACTATTTGTTTAGATGCATGGTGACATGAAGATGAGCTTTCTACAACATTGGCCTTTTGAGGAGTAAGCTGCCAGCTTATACTTTCATTTGAAGTCTGTTTTTATTCTCTACTTTTTATGCTCATTGCTGTGTGGCATACCTGTGGCTAGCCATCTTAGTGAGAACAACATCCACATTGATGGTTCCAGTTGAGAAGTGTGTGGTTGTGTGTACTGCCCAGTTTGTAATAACCTGTATACATCTGCTTTATCCACTTTCAGTGCAAATGCTTCACCGATTTTGTTAGTCACTTTGAGGGCTTTCAGTACCCCCAAAGGGAGTGTAGTAAAAGGAGGTGAGCTGCATGGCATAGTGCTTGCTCAGTTTTTAAAAAGACCTGTTTTCTTTCTAGTATGTTCAGATACAGTATTTAGGCCATTTGGACATCAAAGAACAAGGATTCCACAATATATGGCATGTAAACCTCATCACTTGCCCAAATATCCAGGTTTCTTTTAAAACAACCAAAACTATTTGAATTACGTAAGCTTGTAGGAAAATAGTTCCAAAAGTCTTATTTTAACAACAATAAACTGCTTGCTGATTTTGAGATTTCCCTTTTTTAGTACAAACGTCATAGTCTTATGTTTGTATGTTTTAATACATCTATTAACCTTGATGCTGTACATGACTTTTAATATTGGGTAATGAAAAATCTTGTATACCAATAACTTTCTGCATATATACTTATAACAGAGTATAGAAATTTAACAACTTAAACCGAAGGCCATCATCCATAAATCATTCCTCTAAAAGGCCAATGTTGTATTCTTTTTGTAAATCTCCTTTGGACTCCCAAGTTTTTTTTAGTTGCCCCTAAGTGTAAATACAAAGTGGTGCTGTACTCCAGTAATAGTCTTGTATAAGTTTTAAATAGCAAAGTCAATACATTATCCCCAGAAGATAATCTTAAATACCCCATATACTTGTCTTTATAGAAATTCGATCTGCATGTGCGTTAAAGGACAACTTAGATTTAGTAAGTATACCCAAGTCTCTGTATTCCTGTACCTCATTTAATTGGGAAGACCGCAAGTATACCAGAAGCCTTGGGCATCTATTTGAAAAATACATTATCTTACACTTTTTTAGACTGAATGTTAAACCTGTTTCGAGGGACCAACAACTTGGAGACTAAAGTATTTAACTATTTTACATCAAAGGGATTTTTAAACTGAGAAACCGATCTTGCAGTTATCAGCATACTTATAAACCCAGAATTTATTATTCTTGGTTAATGTAGCAAACACCATATTAAACGAGATTGGTCCTAGGCCAGAACCATGAGGTACTCCTTTAACTTGAGTAATCGGAATAAGAATGCTTTCTTCTTGTACATTGTTGTCTTGCATGTAAGCAGTTACCAGTCCACCTTATGGTGTATGTATTAACTTTGTTCCTATAAACATTTAATAATGATCTTGAGATAAACTGTCAAAAGCTTTCACAAGATACTGAAAAATAACTCCACGGTATAGGCCCAGATCCAAGGCCATAGTTATCTGTTCATAAACATGAAGTTCTTAAGAGTAGTACACTCTTTTATGAAACCATGTTGATTAACATCAAGGGTTATTATGGTTTCCTTCTGATTTCTCAAGATCTAGTAGGCATCTCGCAAAACAGTTAAACTGATGGGTCTAAAATTACCCATCTCATCCTTTGAGCCACATTTATGAACTGGAATTACACAGGAGGGTTTCTAGGCTTCTGGAACAGATCTGATTCTAACAGTTTATTAAATATTAAACTTAAAATAGGTAAAATAGTGGATCTGAAGTTGTTTTCTTTTGATCTTTAACCTGTGGTATTTCGGATCCAGCACGGATCCAACTCTGCTGTATACTCCAGCATTGGATCCAAAGTCCAAGCTCCTCCCCTACCCATAATACCTCGCTCTCCCTCCTCCCCTCAGATTTCGTTTGCCAATCGTTTCAAACAGCATGGGTTCCAGTTGCTCCCAAGTTTCTCAGGGTTCTAAGTAGTTGCAAGTTCTTTTTTTGAGTTCTTTCTTCTCTCTTTTTTTTTTTTTTTTTTCTGCTCTGTTTCTGCCCTTTTCATTCCTCAGCGTCTGTGTTGGAAAAACCTGTGGGAGAAGAAAAAAAACCCTATCGTTTCTTTATTCTCCCTTTGTGAGAGTGCATGTGTGTGTGTATCCTGTTTTTCCTGTTTCCACGGCTGAGACTTTCCAAGCCAGGGTTCAGGAAGTGTGCAGAGTGTTGGGCATAAGCTTCCTTCCTTGGATGTCCATACTGTGTGCATGGGTGTGTCACACTTAGATTCCTCCTGTTCAGTTTGCTTGGGCTTTGATCCCCGTGCCCTCATCAACAGGAGGAATAAACTGATTCTGAAAGGCCTTCTCCCTCCACCAACCGAGGCCTCTTCTTCCTGTGCCCTGGCTTCTGGGACTCGGACTCCCACTAAGAAGTCTGCGAAAAGAGAAAAGGCCCGTCATAAGGAAAGGGATCATCCGAGAAAAAGAGCCCCTAAGTGGGCATCTTATGAACCACCCTGCAAGTCTCAGCCTGAGCTGGGACAGAGTTCTCCTCTACTCTAGTCTCCTTGCTTTTCCTTGGAGCCAGAGACTTCCCGGGCTCGGTCTCGCATCTCTGCTCACCTCTCGGTGCCTTCCTCTGCCAAAGTCAGTGGCTTCTTTGGTCCATTCCATTCACAGCCTGTCTGAAGTCGAGGTGGACAGGATGGTGATCACATTTCTTCCAGGCCAGATCTAGCTAGGAGTCTTGCATGCCCTGTCCCCCTTCTGGGCTGTGAGCATGCAGTCTAGTTTCCTACTGATTTATCCTTCTCCGATCCGACCTTTCGCTTCAGAGTCTTTGGCTCAAAGGTTGCTGAGTGTTGATGGAGTAAGTTTCATTGGTCCCTTGGCCATAGATTCCAACAGTTACCTTGAGTGGTTTCGGCTCCAGTGTCATCTGAGCGGACAGACACTGAGCCGTAGCTTCAGTGTGTGCTCCGAGGGGCTGGAGTTGACTGTTACTCTGAGTCGCCCCTTCCCCCGGTGCTTCGCCACCAGAAAGCTCCATCTACCCCTTTGGCACTGGGGGCAGTGGTCAAGCAGTCTCCTCCTTTCAGCTATGGCCACTCTGCTTCTTGAGGTCCATTCTCCTTCAGCGTTCAAAATGGTGGAGAGGGTGCACTCTTCTCCTTTGCTTGACACCCACTTCCTCAGATTCTGCCCTGGCTTCTTCTTTTTCTGGGCCAGAGTCTTCTGTCCTGTCCCCTCAGGGACAGCCAGCTGCCAGCCTGTTCAGGAGGTTCCTATTCAGGAATTCCCCGACACTTTCGAGTCCTCCCTGGAGTCCCACCCACCTCTCCCGAGGAGTCCCCTCAAAAGCATATGTGCAAAAAGAAGCACTTGGACTCCCCTCTGGAGTCTCTTACTGATGATGCAGACTTGGATGATGGGGGAGGTTTCTTCCCGGTCACCTCCAGATGATGTCTCCTTTGGGGACATCATGGAAATCCTTTGCCAACATGGTGGGTAGTCTACCCTCAAGCTCAGCCCCGACTAGACTGTATTCCTGGAGGCATTTGGCACAGGACCGTCTTCTTCCTGGGTGTCCCCCCCCACCATGGATCCTGTGGTGGACCTCATTTCTAGTAGGGCGTGGAAGGAACTGGACACAGTTGAGCGCATCCCAAAGTGCCCTGACAAGGTGCTCAGTGCCCTGTCGGACAAGCCCCATTGGCCTAAGGGGTCCCAAATTGATGCCATGGTGGTTGCAGCAGCTACCAAGAAGGAGCTGGCTCAGGAGAGCTCCTTGGTCCATCCTCCAGACACGGAGTCCAGGGCGATGGATCATTTTGGAAAGCAAATCTACACTTCAGCCACCTTTGGTTTACATGTGATGAATTATTTGGCCCATGTTATCAGACTGCAGAGGGATCTGGTCAAGAAAGTCACTGAGTCTGCCCCAGGGTCCATGTTGACAGAAGGGAAGTAGGGTTTTTCCTCCTGCATGGCCACCCTAACTGCTGATGTGAGAGTGTTCAATCTCGCCTTTGTTCTTACACATGGGTTCGGAGCCGATCCTCGGCTCCATGCCGGCCGACTGCAAGCTCTGCATCGAGAAGAAGCTCGAGGACATCTAATACCCACAATCCCCCTCTGCCTTTACCTCAGATCTAGTTTGCCGCTGCTGCATACGCATCGCTGGAGGCTAGCTCGAGGCTTTTTACAGATAAGATTTTATCTATTTTGGTTAAATTTTCAAAAAAACTTCTTTAAGATCTAGTTATTGAAAGTTAGTGTACGGTGTGTGAGTAGAGCAGAATTCTCGGTACCATTAGATTAGTTTAACTTAGTTTAACTAACTGGTATAGAGTTTTTCGGGGCCTACCACCCCTACTTGGATCACTTTTTGTCTACTGACTAAAATTTTTGTAGTCTTGCCTTTCTTAAGCAAGTGACAATCGGACTTACAAAATACCGGATTTGACATTTGTTACCTGGATTGACTATTACTGGACTGGACTGTCTCTTTCTCTTTTTATTATGTCTGAGAAAATGAAATCTGGCTTCAAACGTTGTCAGTGTGGCCAAAAGATGTTGGTCACAGACAACCACAGTTCCTGTGTCTACTGTCTTGGCCCTCTCCACTTACAAGAGGACTGTTCTATTTGTCACTCTTTTAGTGGGAGGGTCATGACAGATAGGCGCAGGAAACTGATGGATAGAGGATTGTTGAAACCCTCTTTCCAGGAGGCTCTGGATGCTTCAGACCAGGCATCCAAGTCTTCGAAGGGGTCGAAGACGTCAGAGCCCAAGTCATCGGCTCCGAGCTCTTCGGGTATAGTTAGATCACCGGTTCCACAGACTTCGGGCCGAGTGTTCAACTGTTGGCAGTTTCGAGCCTCGAGTCTTGGAACCGGTGACGGAGCTCCCTCCACCGACTCTGTTGAGGTCGGCTCCGTCTTCGATCCCTTCGACTCGTTCTTCCAGGCCCCTTTCCGACACCGATGTGGACCGTGTGGTGCAGAAATTGATGGAGCATACGGCCCTATCCAAGCTTATCTCGGTCTCCTCTCAGTTGATGTCGAGACTTGAAGGCCTGCCACTATCTCCATCTGTTCCTCCTCCGAGACCTGTCCAGTCTTCGGAGCCGGAAGAAGCTGAACTGATGATTGTGGAGCCCTCGGTGCCAGAACCGTCTTTTTCTCGGTCGGCACCGTTCACCTCGACTCCATCCGATCCGGTACTGGAGTCTCGGGGCCGAAGATCCGTCCTTGGTTCCGGGACCGAGAGTCGGACCGATGTTTCGGTTCCGACTCTCCCTCGGGCCTCGCATGGATCGACTCGGTTCCGTCCTCGGGTCGGTGCCTTCGGTTCCTGTTTCGGGATTCTTCCCATTTCTTCGGAACCGGGAGATACCTCGACTCGGGACCCAGGGGCCTTCGACCTCATGAGGAAGGTGTTGTCTACCCAGACAACCACATCAGCAGGTACAGCTTCTCCTCCCCACAAAGGACCGTTATCCTCCTCTGCACCCACGGCCACGCCCAACCGTCGGGTACCAGTGTCTCAGCCACCCCTGAGGGTGCCCCTCTTCCTCGGAGGCTTCTTCGGATGCTCCCCACGAAGAAGTCCCTAGGAAAAGACTGTGTAAGAGGAGACACTTGGATTCTCCACAAGAATCCTTGACATCTGATACTGACTTAGATGAGTCAGAAGGGTCCCCTAAGTCACCTTCAGAGGATGTCTCTTTTTCTGACATCTTGGAGATCCTAAAACAGAGAGGTGACTGGCAAGCCCTCCCCCCTTCTGAGGATGAGTCAGTTTTGCTGAAGGCATTTGGTGCTCGCCCTTCCTCCTCCTGGGTCACTCCGCCTTTGATGAGTTAATGGAATTAATTGCTCGAAGGGCATGGGAGACTCCTGACACGGTGGAACCAGTCCCTAGGAAGCCAAATAAGTACATTACGGCACCACAGGACAAGGCTTACCTCACCAAAGGAGTTCCAGTAGACGCCATGGTGGTGGCAGCGGCCACGAAAAGGAGATGTCGGAGTCTTCCTCATCTGTCCATCCGCCTAACAAAGATTCTAGGACCATGGACAGATACGGGAAGCGCATTTTCAGTTCAGCGGCTTTCTCTATGCGTTCCCTGAACTATTTGACTCATTTTACACGTTTACAGAGGGATCTAGTCAAAGAGTTGGGAGATGCCCTCCAGGGTACTACAGATGCCGCTGTTTCAGAGAGAGTTACAGCGCATCTCAACACCCTTACGTCCATTGTAAACACGTCCATGAGGCTGATATCCTATGCAGCCGAAGGATCGAGTAGGGCAGCGGCTTCAGCGATTGCTCTTCGTAGGCAATCCTGGATGCGCTTATGTTCGCTTATGAAGCCTTCAAGTCTTCCTTTACTAACGCCCATTTGACGGAGCCACACTTTTGGCCCTAAAGTAAAGGAGACCCTTACCCGGTGTGAACAGGAGGGAAAGACTCTGTCTGCTGTCGGAGTCCGTTTTCCACCCTTCCAGACCGTACCCCAAAGGGCAACGTGGTGGGAAAATGTGGTTTCAAAACCCCAAGGATCTTTCCCAAACACACAGGGTGATGCCCCTCTAGAGGCAGAGGGGGCAGAGGTGGAAGACGCCGCCCTGGCGGCAGAGGGGTCCGCAAAACCAAGGTGACAGGGATAATCTCCCTGGCAAACCTTTTCAGCACTCCTGAGAGGAGGCCCGACTGTCCTGCTCTGGAGGCAGTCGGGGGTCGCTTAGCTTTATACCCTCAGGCCTGGCAAAACCTCTCTTCAGACAATTGGGTAAAAAGCATTGTTACCAGAGGTTACAAAATCCCATTTCTATCCACACCCATTCCAAAGAAAAACCTCCCAGATGTACCATCCCATCTGCGAGACCCAGCAGCTACAGAAATTTCAAAGCTGCTAGAAAAAAGAGTCATCCAACCAGTCCCAGCGGACCAAATAGGATTCGTAACTTACTCAAGGTTCTTTTTAGTTCCAAAGAAAACAGGGGACTGGAGGCCGATTCTGGACCTAAGCCATCTCAACACCTTTGTCAAGAAGGAAAAGTTCCGAATGGTCACGCTTCAATCGATCCTTCCATTCTTACGGAAGGACGACTGGATGTGCTCGATGGATCTGAAGGACGCATACTACCACATCAAAATGGCCAGGGTGTCCAGGGATCATTTGCGCTTCCGGCTGGGGGCCAGTCACTATCAGTTTCGAGCCCTGCCCTTTGGTCTGACTACAGCCCCCAGGGTCTTCACCAAATGCATGGCAGTGGTAGCGTCTCATCTGAGGCGCCTAGGATTCCAGGTGTTTCCGTATCTGGACGACTGGCTCCTGTCTGCCACCACCAGGCGTCAACTGATACAAGCCAGGGATTACACCCTACAACTTTGTACACACCTTGGCATTACAGTAAATTTCAAAAATCGTTGCTACAGCCATCACAGCATATCTTATTCATAGGAGCGAATTAGATACGTCATTTAGTTCTAAAACTTCCTACAGAAAGAATAGTAGCACTTCAATTCAACATTTCCCTTCTACTGTCGTCCAGAAAGTCCCCGCAAAATTGTTCTGAAAGTCTTGGGTCTCATGGCAGCTTCTCTCATTGCGATACCATTGGGAAGACTGCACATGAGAGTGCTACAATGGCTTCTGTTTGCACAATGGTCATTCCAACAACTTCCACTGACTCACGAAATATTGATAACGAAAACATGCAAATCACACCTAATGTGGTGGTTACAGACTTGCAACCTATCCAGCGGAAGACCATTTGTGCTACCCGCACCGTCAGCGCCGATAACCACGGACGCTTCCCTGATAGGGTGGGGGGGCATCTTTCAGGGACAGACAGTCCAAGGCGAATGGACCAATCTGGAGTACAATCTGCACATCAATGTTCTGGAGTTGAGGGCAGTGTTTTTGGCGTTGCAACACTTTGCTCCCCTTCTTCCTCCAGGGACCATTGCAGTTCAGACCGACAACATGTCCGTAGTCTGGTACATAAACAAGCAAGGGGGAACCAGGTCTTACCAACTATGCAGAGAGGCCATGAGAATTTGGCAATGGGCAGAGTCCACCGGTCGCTTTCTGATCGCAACGCACATCCCGGGGTCATCCAACGTCATAGCCGACAGGCTGAGCAGGGCAATACAATTGCCTCACGAGTGGTCCCTCAAACAGTCAGTTGCGAGAAGGATTTTTCGCAAATGGGGCCAGCCTACCTGCGATCTGTTTGCGTCTCCAATGAACGCCAAATGCAGGAGCTACTTTGCCCTATTACCCTCCAGGGAAGTCCCCAGGGACGCGCTGGTGCACGATTGGCCCCGGGTCTCCTATATGCTTTTCCTCCATTTCCCCTGATTGCAAAGTTTCTACAGAAAGCCAACAACCTTCAGAGGACTATTATTCTCATTGCTCCATTCTGGCCTCGTCAAATTTGGTTCCCCTTTCTATTGCATCACCGCATTCGGGGACCTTGGATGCTGGACCCAGAGCCAGATCTACTGACTCACTCGTCAGGAGTTCCTCACCCATCTCTAGAATCTCTCCATCTAGCAGCTTGGCTGCTCCGCTTCCTTTCTAGCCAGGTCGGTTCCACTTACATCGGCGGTTCAAGATATTTTAGTAGCTTCTCATAAAGTTTCCACTACT